>NW_007252077.1:1453289-1489618 GCF_000164805.1 Carlito syrichta
CTACTGAAAGTATTCCAGATGATTGAGAAAGATGGAACCCTCCCCAAATCATTTTATGAAACTAACATCACATTGATACCCAAGTCAGGTAAAGACCCACAAAGAAAGAGAACTATAGGCCAATATCTTTGATGAACATAGTTGTCAAAATTCTCAACAAGATCCTAGCAAATTGGATTCAACAACACATCTCAGAAATCATCCATCATGACCAAATAGGCTTTACCCTTGGAACGCAAGGCTGGTCAGAACAAAAACCACATGATTATCTCATTAGATGCAGAAAAAGCTTTTGATAAAATTCAGCACCCCTTCTTGACAAAAACTCCTGAATATCTAGGCATACATGGAACATGCCTCAAAATAGTAGAAGTCATCTACGAGAAACCAACAGCTAGCATACTCCTAAACAGACAAAAATTTGAACTATTTCCCCTGAAAACTGGAACAAGACAGCGATGCCCACTCTCTCCCCTCCTGTTCAACATATTATTGCAAGTCCTGGCTAGAGCAATCAGAAAAGAAAAGGCAATCAGGGGTATCCAAATAGGAAAAGAGGAAGTCAAGTTATCTCTCTTTGCAGACGACATGATTGTGTACTTTGAAAACTAAAGAGAATCTGTCAAAAGACTCTTTGCACTGATAGAGGACTTTGGCAAAGTCTCAGGGTATAAAATAAATGTGCAAAAGACAATTGCATTTCTTTACACCAATAATAAACAAACAGAAACCCAAATAAAAAGCACAACCCCATTCACAATAGCCACCAAAAAAAAAAAAAAAAATGAAATACCTTGGCATCTTCCTAACCAGAGACGTGAAAGACCTTTACAATGAAAACTACAAAACACTGCTCAAAGAAATCAAAAGATGACACAAACAAGTGGAAAATATCCCATGCTCATGAATTGGAAGCATCAACATTGTGAAGATGTCTATCTTACCTAAGGCAATCTACAGATTTAATGCAATACCCATCAAATTAACAGCAACATTCTTCTCAGACCTAGAAAAATCAATATAGGAATTCATATGGAAACAACACAAATGACCAAGAATAGCCAGAACAAGCCTCAGCAGAAAAAACAAAGCAGGAGGTAGCACACTACCAGACTTCAAACTTTACTACAAAGCTACAATAATCAAAACAGCTTGGTATTGGTATAGGAACAGGCACATAGACCAATGGAATAGAATTTAGATTCCAGAAGCAAAACCTCAATTTCTCAACCAACTCATCTTCAACAAAGCCTCCACCAACTACCACTGGGGAGAGGAGAACGTATTCAGTAAATGGTGCTGGGAAAACTGGCTGACCACATGCAGAAGATTCAAACAAGACCCCTATCTATCCCCATACACAAAAATTAACTCCAAATGGATCAGAGACCTAAATGTAAAACCTCAAACTATAAGAGCCTTAGAAAGTGCAGGACACACCCTTATGGATGTTGGAACTGGCATCCAATTCCTGAACAAAACTGGAAACACACAGGCTATAAGAGATAAGATAGACAAGTGGGACCTCATTAAACTGACAAGCTTCTGCAAAGTCAAAAAAACCATCAAGAGAGCAGGGAGACAGCCCACAGACTGGGAAAAAAATATTTGCCAACTCCATGTCTGACAAAGGCCTAACATCTTGGATCTACAAGGAACTCAAACGTACTGAAAAGAAAAAAAACAAACTACCCCATTATAAAGTGGGCAAAAGTTGTGAACAACCACTTCTCAAAAGAAGACTTCCAAGCAGCCAACAGACACATGAAGAAATGTTCAACCTCACTAAGCATCAAGGAGATGCAAATTAAAACTACACTGAGATACCACCTAACTCCAGTCAGAATGGCAATTATCAATCTCAAAAAATAACAGATGCTGGAGAGGATGTGGTGAAAAGGGAACACTGCTACACTGTTGGTGGGAGTGTAAACTAGTACAATCTCTGTGGAAAGCAGTGTGGCGATTCCTAAAAGCTCTAAATATCGACCTCCCATATGACTCCACAATCCCCCTACTGGGAATATACCCTGAAAAACTCAAATCACTCTATAAAAAAGATACCTGCACACGTATGTTTATCACAGCATTGTTTTCAATAGCAAGAACCTGGAACCAAACATGCTGTCCATTAAAAGAGTACTGGATTTAAAAAATGTGTTACATATACATGTTGGAATACGCAGTCATAAAAAAGAACAAAATCATGAATTTTGCAGCAACCTGGATGGAACTAGAGTCTATAATACTGAATGATCTCTCACAGAAACAAAGATCTGAGTATCACATGTTCTCACTCATAAGTGCACCTTGAACATCTGTCGTAATACTATAAGAAAAGGATTGACAGTGGTGGTAAACTATGGGGGGCATAGAGAGCGGAAGAGAGGTGGGATGAATCGTAGTCAATATCTGTCTGGGGAGGAGGTACACCCCTTATCAACAAGGGTGCCTGAACGATGCATATTTGTATACCTAACCCTTAATTGTACCACACAATTTTAAAATAAAAAATATGTTTTTTTTAAAAAAAGACAAAAGTTATTCACTAAACAGAAGGCATGAGATGCTCTGTTTTCTACTAGTGGAAAGAGGAGAGTTAAGATGGGATGTCTGTAAACAAAGAACGAAAATAGATTGTGGCCAATATCAAGGGGAAATTATAAGACATACTAGAAGTAGAACCATACTCTAGGCCAAGAGGAAACATGTGTGTGTGTGTGTGTGTGTGTGTGTGTGTGTGTGTGTGTGTGTGTGTATGACAAGTTAGGGCAGTAATTTGGACAGAATATATTGAGAGATGCTCTGTGAATAAAGAGTTCATTGACAAACAATCTAGGAAATGCATTCTAAATTTATAGACATTCTTTGGAATAATCACAATGAGTTTTATCATAGGAAGGACTCTAAAAAGTTCTACAATAAAGTATAATATCTGCTTAACTTTGTTTACCTCAGTTCTTAACAAATATAGTCCATCAGAAACTAGTTTTTGACATAATATTTAATCTTTTAAGTTGTCTTTGGAAACAATTGTTTGAAAATGATATCAACATACTCTACATTATAGTTTGATGTATACAGCATTACCTATCATTCTTATGGTTTACCAGAGTAATTTATTTTTAGATATTTTTTACATTAGGTTTCACTTCTTGATCCTAAGTTTGCTTTTTCATGGGGAACATTAGTAAGCCTAGTCAGTAAGTATACAAAAAAAGTAAATTTCAATACAGTAAGACACATCTAAAAGGTATAGGAATGAATTTTAAATAGTAAATTTTTTTCTTTATGACACTTGCTGCAGAGTACTAATTCCCTTGAAGGAGATAATAATTAACTTTCAAAATCAGAATTCAGAGAGAATTTTTATTTTAGTATTGCTATGCATATAAGTCCCTAGGAACTATTTTTAAGTCTTAAGTCAAACCCTATAATCATTATCTCCCCCCATAAAAAATAATAAAAAGAATTCTCAGTGACTAAAAGACACCTATTTCATCCAAACTAAAACTACAATTTAGTATTTCTGAATGATTTAATTCATACTTTTTTACACGTAATTGATTTTATGAGAATAAAAGCACTATTTTACTAAATCACCTGCTCTGAGTAAAGCACTGTTCACACAGGCAGAATCAGAAGAGAAAGATTAACGTCTCTGGATGTCTGTGTTTGAAATATATCTAAGACTATTGACAATTCTGCCTGACAGAGCTTTCTGACCACCTAATGAATTAAGAGAATGAACATGGCCTTGAAAAGTTAGAAGCACTCCTCTTTTGGAAAAGTCATATTCACACCGACCTGTCATCTCCCATTCTAAAACTCCCTCTTAGTAGAAGTTCTCTTGGGTCATTATTTTCAGTATTAAAAGAGACCAAACTCATTATGCTATTTAACACCACGAACTAGACAGCAACTTGGCACCAAAAAAACAGCCGATGTTATATTTGCCATTAAATAAAGGCACCTTTTAAGCTATGCAGAGTGCAATTTTATTAAGCAAAAGGCATATTACTGGCTTAGGGCCATCTACTATAAATATTTTCTGGTCAGGATCAATTTCTGTAGAACATCTTGAATAATGCTAAAGGAAACATAAAACGAGGTCTGGATGTCAGAAGATATAAAAATTACATAAAAGTTAGGAATTAAAGTTAAATTATTTCCAAATTATACTTTGTGTGTGACCTGAGTATTGTTGAAATAAGTTTCACAGAATTCAATCCTAGATCCACCAAGAAGATGAGATTTATGCAATACATAGGGAATGCAAATTTCTCTCTTCTCTAGTGCACTCAAAGTAGAATCCATGAAAAGCAAATCAATTTTTGGCTCAAGAGAGAGTATGCCTTTCCCTTCAAATTTGGGAACATTAAGCAATCAATATCATTTTGGATGTCCTTTTTTGTCTTCATTACTCTAAACTAAGTGTCTTGAAAGTTAAGCAATAATAAAGAATAAAAATTGAACACTCTATAATGAAATTTTACTGAAGCTAAAAGCTTATTTCAGTGGCTACTAAGTGGTTAACATACATATTTTGGAAGATAGTGATTTATTTATTCTTACTTTGTTCCCCAAAGGATAAAAAGCAGCAATTGGACTTCATAAGAATGGGGGGGGGGGGAAAGGAAAAGTAATAGTGCTTATATTAAAGGAATTCAAAAGCAAATCTCTTGTGTACCAAATATAAACTTTGACAAATATTTGTTTGTATTAGAGCTTGTCTCTTTTTTTGCCACTGCACAGGTTTAGCAGTGGTGCCGACAGAAAGACAGAAAAGCATATTTGGGGGTTACATAATATGTATTAAATAAGTTATTTTTATTTGTACATGTATTTTCAATGCAACAGAATTATCTTAACAGTTTTTGAATAAATTGTTGAATAATTTTTGCCAAATAAAGAAAATGAATTTGTCATTCAATGTCTGAGGCCAGACATCACTTCCACCTGAGCATAGTTCTGTTTGTTGTTGTTGTTGTTGTTAATACAATTGATAAACAATGTAGAGCGGATCAATAAATAGTAGAAAGTAATGAATCTATAACATGGACAATTTCCTCCTTATATACCCCATCACCAGGAAGACTGGTGATACAGCTACTTTTACGACTTCCAAAACAGAATTCTAACTGCTTAAGAACTCAGTGATTTTCCTTCTACTGAAGTGGTCAGAAACCAGCAAATTATGAGTACCTAATGATAACTTAATCAACTAACTAAATCAAAGGTAAGATAAAGTTTAACAATGACTAATAATTACTGTAGATCTCCAAACCTTGACTTAATTGAATGCAACTAAAACAGAATAGGGATGGAAATAACATACATAACACTGAATAGCATCAAAATCGTCTTTAAATTGGTCCTTCCCACTTATCAGTCACCTGGGGGACCTAATTCAGTCTTGTCAAAAATAAAGTAAAACTAAAACAATACCTACTACTATGTATGTGAAGTTTCTCTGTAAACTAAAAGCACTATCCAGATACATGCATTATCAATAACAAAAAAAAAAAAGATAAATGGCAAATCAGCTCTATACCTATTTACTCTTCCATAAAAGCTGGGAAAAGTAATAATAAGTATTATCTCTATATTAGAAAGGAAAAGGAGTTTCAGATTGAGACAGCTTCATCAAATGAGTATAGCATTCAAAATGTATATTTAAACCGACAGAGGTATATATATACGTATATCACATATTCCTGAAAAAGGATTTGAAGAAATTGACACATCTAAATATAATTGTAAAAGAAACAATAAAAAATCAAAATCACTCCTGAGGAATAAGAAAATAGACATATTTTCTGAACCCCGTTATAACTTATTTAGTGTCGTTGGCATTCAAATTCCATCTGAGCTGTAGCAAAATTGTTGATACAGACAGATTGAGTGAGAACAATTTCCCACAGCTGGTGTGAACTTCTTCATGAAGGATACGCAGCTGTAAGCCCTTATGCGTGATGTTTTAGGGCTTTGCACACTCCCCAGTGAGTCTTCTCCATTTTACCTATACTCTGTTTCCAGCCACAATTAAAGTTCCCTCGTGTTTAGAAAATCATCTCACCCTGGACTTTATTCTGATTCAGGCTATTTAACTCAATTTCTTTCTAATTTGCTTAATCCCTTCTGAAAATATCTGTATATTTTCACTGATTTTTCTCCTCCTTTCTTTACTGACAGATTTTTTAAAGTCCTCCACTTTTCCAAAGATAACCAACGTCTTGTGATCTGAATTGTCATCAAAAACCTCCCTGATGCTATCCATCTCTTTCCTCTTTATTGTATTTCAAATTCTCCCTCTCTCTTCACTAGTTCCTTCCTCCCTACTCACTAGAATATTGACCTCTCTTGCCTTAATAACTACATTTCCCAATTCGTGCCTCATCATAAAGTGAGAATGAACCTATGAGGTAAACTCAATTGTTCTCAAATACCAGTTGCTTATTAGCACTCCAGATCCTCCACCCACCCAAGTATTAAGCACAAGTTATTTTTTTTTAATCTCTCTTTCTTTAGAGTATTTGCCTCCAGCACATCGAGTTCTTGTGCAGGTTTTCTCTGCAATACTTTTGTTATAATCTTTTCCTGTTGTTTTCTTCCACAACCACATAAATTTATGCTTTGATTTCTTCTTTTTTGGATGATTGACATAGCCCACTAATTGCTCTTACCACTCTCACTTCCGATTCTGATTTATATTTTACTTGATTACAAAAATAGTTTTCCTAAATTACACTTCTCATCTAATTTTGTTGTTAAAATCTCAGTGATATCAGTTGACTGAGAAACAATTCTCTCCTAAACAAGGCATTAGAAGAATTCTGCAATATACCCCAAATAAGCTTTTCAAAACTCTTCGAACAACTGTGCTTCACATACCTTCACTTTAAAATTGCAACTTGACAAACTGCTCTATGCTTTCCTGCCTCTGCACCTCTGATCATAATTTTTGAACCCAGATTGCCCTTTTAAACTTTTCAGACACAATGGTGTCTTAGATATATTTTTATATACTCCTTTCAAAGTCTTCCTCTTCCAATAAGTCTTCTGGGTTCCCAAGTCAGAGCTTTTCTCCATTCTTTAATCTTCCAGAAGATTTTGCCATTTGCCTTCTTCCTTATATGTAATTCCTTTAACCATCTATCTTTTTTTGGCTGGTAGACTCATGATTATCAATGTCACTGATCATGTCATTTTTGTCTCTGCCCCACTACTCATTAAATCTTTTTGTTTTGAATATAATTGAGGTTCAAGTAAAAGTAAATGAATGTTGACTTTGCACATATCAACAAAAGAAAGAAGAAAGAAGCAATGATTCCTCTCTTCCCATGTCAAAACAGAAGTTCACATTTTACAGCACATTTGTGCACACCTATACACACAAAGAGCCCGTGAGATCTCATCAACTTAAAAAGTGAAATCTTGTGCCAAGTGATGTTTACATGGTGGGTGAAAAGAGAATACTGAATGACAGAAAGGATGACAAGTCAAGTGAACCAAATCTGAAGTGGTAATTTTTACAACCTGAATAATCTGCTCTCCATATGTTTCCTGAAAATCCTAGGAAAGGTACTATAACCATGATCTTTGCATTAGAGTAAAGCATATAAAGATTCACCTCTTAGCAGGAATAAATTTAGAAATAGAGAAAAAAGAAGAGAGCTACTTGGCAATCTTTCATGAAAGTGTGTGCAAATATGAAAAGCCAAATGGAAAGAGGAGTCGGTTAACCTTGATCACATACCACATCCAAAGCAATCACACATCATAATGCTTTCATGTCATATGTTCTTTTCACATGCTCAGACACGGCAACACATAGTTAAGCCTCGAGCAGCTGGAGAAATTATAATGCAGCAATGGTCTAATCATTTAGTTCAGTGATTCTTTAGAGTTCTTGGCGTTCCTAACTTGTAACAAATAGAAAGTTCAGTGCTCATAAGTTGAATCCAGACTATAACCTAAATTAACTTTTCTTATATAATTTTTTTAAATTTATAGCTACTTTAAGTCAAAGAAATCCTATACAATCTAAATTGGGGAAAGTAAGTTAAGGTCTTCTTATGGAGGTGTAAATGAAAATTTTCATATCCCTAGTATGTGATCTTATCTTTCCTTTTTGTACTTATATTCATTTCTTCTTGATCTTTGTTGTCTTTCATTTGCTATTTAATTTCCCAAGAGCCTAATAGGTAAATAAATGGGGGGATATGGGTTACCATTTGGGGAAGAGGTACTTTAAGCGATTTAGTCACATGTCAAGGGATAATTTTATAATGCCATCATTCTTCAAACATTAACCCCTTTGGTGATTTTCTTGAGATAATATCTTCTGTATTATAAAATATAAATATTTTTGAAACGTGTGGTTTTCTAGTTATTGGTTACTGTCTTGAAAACATCACATCAAAGTTGCTAATATTTGGACTACTGCGGTAATAAGAACCTCTTCTCCTTAAGAATTGCACTAAGGGGAGACCCTAAGGTGGCCTCTCCTTATTAGTCATATTGACTAACTGAAGACGTAATGAAATGATAAGAAAATTGCCATTGCATGTTTGCATGGCTTTTGCCATTTGTATTGGAGTGAGGTATGGTACGAAGAATGAGCTTTTGGTGTGAAGGTCTAAGCTTGGTTGATTCCCCGCTCCTTTTCTCCATTTGCTATGTTAAATTAAACAAGCTACTTAGAAAATTATTTTGCATCTATTTAATCTGCTTTAAAATGTGAATAATAAAAACTATTTTCAAGTTGTCCCAATGATTTAACAACATGATATGAGGAAAAGAGTCTAGTACCTTAATTAAATAGCAAGTCTTTTTCTTCTTCATGTCCGTGCCTCCATTATAAACTTAATTCAAGCATCATATTGCAATTAAAAGGCTAATCTGTGAGGACCTAATTTTATCTCACATCTAGTTTCTGTAGCCATCTCTAAGCTATGTCTATTTATGAAGCACCAGTCCCTTTTCATCATTAAAAAAATAGTGCCAGTAAACAAATGACCTAAACATACAATGCCTCAGCTAATTCCCATAACAGTTATTCAAAATAGATATTATTTATCTTTAATCTATACATGAAAAAACTAAGGTTAAAAAGGTTATGTTACTTTCACAATACCGCAAAGACTAAGCAAGGTTAAGTGGCTTCTGTGATGCCATAATATGAGTAAGTAGCAGTTATGGGAATTGAACCCCAGTTTTCCAGTTTCAAGTTAAATGAGTGACCTTTCTACTCTTCCACCCTGGCGGAGTTTTATTTCATGTAGTTTTACCTCTCCCTCTCGTTAATGTACTTCTATCATTTCCATGTTAAATTCAATATTTTGCCCTAGTTGGCTTCCTCTTTCTCCTCTCCTCTAGGAAAATGGACAAAATTAATTTCTGTAATTAACAATTTTTTTTTTTTGAGTGGGAGTCTCACTCTGTCGCCCTCTCCTCTAGGAACATGGACAAAATTAATTTCTGTAATTAACAATTTTTTTTTTTTGAGTTGGAGTCTCACTCTGTCGCCCAGACTGAAGTGTAGTGGCCGCTCCCGGCCACCTCAGCCTCGACCTTCTGGGCTCCAGCGATCCTTCCACTTCAGCCTTCCGAGTAGCCGGAATTACAGGCATGCGCTACCATGTCTGGCTGATTTTTTGATTTACTGTAGAGATGAGGTCTCGCCAAGTTGCCCAGGCGGGTCTCGAACCCACGGGCTCAGGCAATCCACTCACCTCAGCCTCCCAAAGGCGCGGGATTACAGGCTGAGCCACCGAGCCCGGCAATTAACAATTTTTTGTTACAGTTATGTGGAGGCATTTGACAGATGTCTAACCAGGGGGAGATATCTAAAACTGGTATTTGAGCCAAGTTAAAAGGAAAAAAAAAAGCACTCATCAATTACATGAGACAAACTTTTTGGTAAGTGGCAGAATATCATATTTTTATATCACTTTGAAATACCATTTTAGGGTGTTACATGCTCATTAGCTACAAAGAAAATACGTCAAATGATACATCGAACTATTTACACAGTTCACGTTTAATGGAAGTTATTCGCATGCTTGAAATAAGGTTGTGGTAAATATTATTAGGTAAGTAACCAAGTATAGACTTCAGAGAAGACAAAAAGAATGTGCTGTATGAAGACAGTATGTCTGGATAATATTTGAGTTACATCTAGAGGGTTCTGAATAGCTTTTTGTGAAGGAGACATAACATACTCCTGTAGTGATTGGGAACTAAAATGGGAGAGAAAAAGTACAAGAGAAAGGAAAGAGGAAAATAAGAAGAAACTGACCCATTGAAGCATATTAATCACAAACAGAATGAACAGAAATGGATCGGTAATTATACTAGTATCCATAATTCACTGGGTACTGTCAAAAGTTAAATCAGATTAGGTTAGCAAAAAAATTTCAGCTATTGTGCACACAGAAGAACAGTTCACAAAGTGGAAGACTTTAAACCAAGAGTGGTAAAAGCCCCACTTACAGCAATTACAACACAGTTTATTAAACATAAAGGAGGAAGTATTTGGACCTTTTTCAATATTGTCTGTTATGCATTATAACCTTTTTTAAGACAGGTAGAATATTTTAGGCTAATTTGTCTACAGATGCTTGGTTTTATTACATTGAATAATAATGAAAGGATGCAAAGATTATATTTTGCATCCTTGTTTATGATGAGAGTTAGCATTTTCGAGAATCAAGATGACAACTTTCAGATACATGGTTATTGGTGGCTGGTCATGGGGTATATCTAAATTGTGGCACCATTTTAATTTTTGTAAACAGTACCCACCATATACTTGGCCACACTAGTAAGTACATATAGAGATAAATAAACAATATGTCAATAAACTTCCCACGAATCCTGCAAAATAACCTTATCTCTCTTCCTAAAAATACCTTTAAAATGGGCTTCATTATTTTAGATAAGGAGACAGTCTCAATGAATTAATTTGTCCAAGATCACACAATGCACACAGTGTAATGATTTGAAACTTCCTGTATATTGATATAAAAATGAATGCTTTTATACAACACCAGTCTTTGTATCAAAGTAATTTATTCCTTTAATAAATAATAGGAGGACTATGAACTTTTTAAGCTATCATCAGTCATTAAATATTAAGGCATATTATTTCTAAATATCTTTATTGTAAATAAATATTGTCTTTTTTCTCAAGTGATATTCTGATGAAATTAGCAGCAAAAAAATGTAAAAGACTATGGCTGAGAATCACCTCTGACTGAAAGAAGAATATATAGTTGATTTCTTTTGAAATAAAGCTGCAAAT
Organism: Carlito syrichta; assembly: GCF_000164805.1. Classification (NCBI taxonomy): domain Eukaryota; kingdom Metazoa; phylum Chordata; class Mammalia; order Primates; family Tarsiidae; genus Carlito; species Carlito syrichta. The sequence goes on from NW_007252077.1 coordinate 1,464,598, forward strand.
CTACACAATAAAGTATAATGTTATAAAATATGAAACACAAAATGTCTGAGTGATTTGTGCAAATATGACAGGAAAAAAGAAGAAAATGAGTAATTTGACTCCCTATTTATCACCAGAATGTTTACAATTTCAGACATTCTTATTCTGGACTCTGAAAAATAAGGTGAGTTCCCTAGAAGTTTGGTTTACAAATAAGCTCTGGCACATCTTTAAGACTGAGTTACCAAAACCATAAATATGATCATAGAGAAGAATCTTTAAAACAATGAGGAATTGCTAGTGATATATTTAAGTTTAAAAAAGTGGAATTTACCAAAAACACAGACTATGATTCCAACAGTATCGAAAATTATTAAATTTAGAGATATGATTGATAAATAATTGTTTGAAAAGATATCTATAGTTATGTGGAGGCACTTGACAGACGTCTAACCAGGGGGAGATATCTAAAACTATGGTATCTGAGCCAAGCTAAAAGGAAAAAAAAAGTGCTCCTCAATTACATGAGATAAACTTTTTGGTAAATGGCAGAATATTATATTTTTATATCACTTCGAAATACCATTTTAGGGTGTTACATGCTCATTAGCTACAAAGAAAAATACATCAAATGATACATCAAACTATTTGCACAGTTCACATTTAACAGTAGTTATTCATATGCTTGAAATAAGGTTGTGGTAAATATTATTAGATAAGTAACCAAGTATAGACTTCAGAGAAGACAAAAAGAACGTGCTGTATGAAGACAGTATGTCTGGATAATATTTGAATTACATTTAGAGGGCTCTGAATCGCTTTTTGTGAAGGAGACATAACATACTCCTGTAGTGATTGGAAACTGGGAGAGAAAAAATACAAGAGAAAGGAAAGAGGAAAATAAGAAAGAAACTGACCCACTGAAGCATATTAATCACAAACAGAATGAACAGAAATGAATTGGTAATTATACTAGGTTATCTCTGAATAATGTGGTTATTCATAATTTTTACATTTTATTTTGTGTTCATTTGAATGTTGTATCATGGACTATCTTAGTTTTATGCAGCAAGAAGACAACTTTATTTTGAATGCTGATCATTTAGATATTGTTCATGCATTTCCCTCAGTCAGGGAGATGCCACTACCAAGTGACTGACAAAGGAAAATAAAGAGAAACTGCTTTTTCAAAGAAAAAAAAAAAGCAACCTCTTTTTGGTTGTCAGTATGATCACGTCAGACGCTAAGACCCATGGAAAGAGACATTTCATTTAGACTCTGTGGTGTGTACGGAGCTGCTAGCGCTGTGCACACAATTATGATCATTGACAGTCACTCAATCTCTTTCCCTCTCTTCTGCGCCATTGCTGCCCCGGTGCTGCCTCGGCAGCATATTTAGGTTTGAAGTTGTCAATCATGATTCTTTTATATTCTTGAAAAATGATAAAAATTCATAATATAAAAAGATGCCTGGTAGGACAAAGTGTTTGCCGGTCAATTGCATTTCTTTCCCATGTGACTTACTGTGCAAGTGTTTTAACACACCAAATGTTCTATAATCTGATCAAAGTAAGTTTCCTTGTTTCAGTTTTCTTACATTTAAAAATCTTGGCTCATTTTTAAGGCACATTCAGCTATTGCATCACAACTTCCCAAGACTGCCTGAGATTAAACAGGGAAACCAGTCAGAACAAAACATGATCCCCTTCGCCCTTCTGCTTCAAAGCACTCCAATCCATTCTCTAACTGTTCCCAAGATTGAAATCTTCATTAAGCTGAAAGACACACATTGCCATCAATCAAAGCAAGTACATATCTCTACATATTCTATTTTTGGCTAAGTGATCAATTCTACTTACCACTTTCCAAAAGAAAGTAGGTGTGTGTGTGTGTGTGTGTGTGTGTGTGTGTGTGTGTGTGTGTGTTTTCAGTGTTTCAAAGGTATTTTCAGAGAATCTAAAAGTTGAAGAAAAGTTAAAGAGGCACTAGATTAGCATTACAACAAATAGACTTTTAGTGGATCTAAAATTGAATTTGAAGTGTGTGTTTGCGTGTGTGCGTGCGTGTGTGTGCGTGTGCACCCACGCCTGTGTACTTTCCCTTCATGAACCAAAATTACCTAGGAGATGTTTACTACCCAGGAGATTATCTTTGTAAACCCTAGAAGTCTAGGGGTACACAAGAAGGTGGTAATCTTGGAGTTGCAGGAGCAACTTGTTTGGGTATAAACAATAGATTGTTTCATGAAGTTTCCATCTCACAGCCAAATCCAGTTGGCCAGATAAGTGACTGGCCATGCTGAATAATAAGATTTGGGACCAGATTGTTCCCTTGTAATATATAAACTACTCTACCTCCAATTTCTTTACCACAGTTCTTCAGGCACACACTTCTCAGTAAACTTGAAAAATTTACTATAGCTAGAATTATGTGAAACATAAATCTTGACAATGAATATTTTATTTTATGCTGAAGTTTTGTCTTTTTCTTTTTTCAGAATCAAACAAAAAACTTATCGGTTATCATTGCATTATTTAGGCTTTTTTTGCTCGTTTATTCTTATATTTATAGATTAAAATCTGATTTTTTTTAGTAGAAGCTTGCTCCTGGAAAAATGAGCCAAATACCCATAATAATATTCATTTGTTGTTCACAATAAATGTTTCAAATTTCTGATGCTTTTAAGTGCAGAAAGATTAGTGTACAATGTATTCCAGTAAGTGCTATGAACAGAAGTAGTTAGGACTTTGATTATATGTCTCATCTCAGAAAATCACCTTCAGAAACCTAGAGTGCCCTAACTTGAGTATAGGGCACTAGTGAAATTACATTAAAAAGTCAGGGAAAATGTAGTTACAAGGTAAAAATGTAAGAGTAGTAATTACTTGGTCTATGTTAGGGCAAAGTCATGAGACAGAGTCACAGAATGAAACCCGATTAGTAAAGGTTATGAAAAGAAATAAGGAAACACTTACTGTAAGTGCCTGAGAATCAAAAGAATGTCACTGAAGAGTATAAGTCCACTACTTAATAGGAAAAGGGAAAATTACAGGCTACAAGAAGGCCAACACATTTAATTGCTCCTTGGGTTATTCTTTTCTAAATACTAATAATTGTAAAAGGTTGTTTAATGTGATAATAGTTACTAAGGTTGACGAGATCAAAAGGCAATGTCAGAAAGTAGAAGATTGAGGTGAGTAAACACCATTGTGAGTACATTCATATTAATGGTATCCCAAGAAGTACCAAAGAAGGAGAAATGCATCGAATGCTGAGGTGACGGTGAGTTTGTGACAATAAGATAAATGGAAAATATTCACTTATACTTGAGCTGTCAAAAAACACAATTGTTCTAGTAAAACCTTTTAAAATTGATCGTCATAAAATCAGTCAATTAGCAAATGTTTGTTAAATATCTATTACATTTTGAACACAGACTAGGGACTACAGTGCACCTCTAACACATACGTGACATATCTCTACTTAAAAGATTTCCCACCAGCTTTGGTGAGTAGCTAATATGTGTGCCGTAATTAAAGAAAAGTTATTATGGATTCAAAAGCAGTTATGAAGTTTTTATCCCATATAAGAACAGTGACTTATGGTTTCAATCTTTCTTACTAATGGAACACTAATATGAATCCTAACCATGTCAACATTCAGGAGGTGTAGCATGATTCTATTCCACAGTCCATGACTATTGCAAAACTTTCTCGTCAAGAGAGTTGGAAACAGAGTTTAATTCTTTGTGCAAGATACAATTTGTAAATAAATGCCTTGTCGATAGAGTAGAACACATATATTCTGACTTCCTTGGATCACAAAATACTTTGCTTTATTAAAAGAATAATAAACAGCTGCTTTTCACTTTGTGCCTGCTTTCTCTTACGTGATTCAAAGAATCAGAAATCTTGAAAGTAACTTTGAAAAATACGCTGCTACTTCCAAACCTTATAGGGAGTTCATGTATAGTTCCTCTTTAAAGTAGCCCTTATTCAATTACTTGTAGCACCTTGAACCAATAACTAATAATTGCACTTTTAAAACCCAACTGATTTACGTTCCTGTGACATAACCTGTAATCAAGTGCAAAGATGACAATGCTAATAATAATTGGCAGTGTTTTGGTATCCTTTAAATAAAATCTAAACATAGTTATATTTTTAAGTAGTGTCATTATTGGTTTTGAAAATACACAAATATTTAAAGAATAAAATCTATAAGAAATTGTATGGGCAGTTCCTTTCGCCTGTGTCAGCTCTGGTATGTCACCCAGTCTTTTCTCTCTCTCTAATAAACTTGATTTTTTGTTTTTATATAATTTATAAAGAAAGATTAAAGCCATGTTGACTATTTTACAGTCACTGGAGTTAACTAACTCTTCATTGGGTCTGTCTTCCCAGGAGAGAGTTAAAACAGAGGGATATGGTTTTCTTTTGATATCCAGTTATACCATCCATTCTGTGAAACAGTTTTGAAAAATATACCCTCCCTTTAGTTTGTTGGGGGACATAAATTATTCTCAGGAAGAATTTCATGAACTGTACAGTTACTTTGACCTATTAAAAAGGTGTTACCAGAAAAAAAAGAAAGAAAGAAAACTTAAAAAAGCAGAAAGAAATTTTATGAAAAGGCCCAAATCCTGAAAATAATATTAAAAGAGCTTTTAGACTACCGTATGTAGCTTTATAGGTGAGTTGTTTCCTATTTCCAAGGACAAGTAATAAGAAGCACTTATTCTAAGCATAAACAACTGGTTTAATTTAATAAATTTATTAAAGAACACATTTTATTTCTTGCTCAAAGTAAACAGAAAGTTATGTAGATACTAATTAACTTATAAAGTCTATTACAGAATCTCAAAACCCATTCCTAATTTTTAGAATCAAATCTTTGTAGCAGATCATGAATAGGGGAAGAAAACAAGGTAATGAAGAACCACTAAATGAAGTGCCATTATAATTAGAAGCAAAAGAAGCATAGCAATCAATATTACTATTGTGGAAAATAATTCTGTACGTTCTAGCCATTTCGTGGTCTGTAAATGCTGAAATGTTTTCTTCAACTGGAATAATTTTGTAATGCCTAAATTGTCTCAACCTTTGGAATTGGCATCACTTTCTAAATGTTTTCTGTATCATTTTGACATGGCCATGTTAGTTTGTGAAAGCCTCTTTGGTTTCAAACAGAAGAAGGATGTTCCAGGTTTCTCCAAGAACCCAGTTTCTTTAGGGTAAGTTGACGCTTGTTCTGCCCTACTTACACACACACACACACACACACACACACACACACACACACACACACCACTCTGTAGTCTTTTACCATGTGTATTCTTTTCCAATTTTTAGGAATGTGTATACGGTTTTTTTTATTGGATATATTTAGACTAATTTCTTAATGGGTAATCTTTCATTTTTTCTTTCTTTTTTTTTTTTTAGATTCTTTTGAGTCACAAAAAGTTCTTATACTTCTCCTTTAGTATCAAACTTAAACTGATTACTTTCTAGTCCCAGTTTTCATGCATTAGATAATCAGTCATCTTATTTAACTTTTCATGGACTCTCTCAGTTCTCTTTTTAAATTTGTTAGTGGCATTCTCCTTATGCCCATTACTTAATGCTAGTAAAAAAGTTAAATATATTACATTCTCATCAACAGAATCCATGACAAAATTTCATCAGTCATTTCTCAGATAACTGAATTTTATTCTCTAATTGGTTATTCGAAAGAGACACATGGGAACAATATTCTCAAAGTTTTTCCATGTCCATAAATGTTTGCTGATGACCTAGGAAATATGTGGTCAAACTTAAAATATCTGACTCACATTTTCTTTTTTAAGTATCTAAATGATGTTGCTACAAGGTATTTTGGCATAAAATGTTACAGCCAAGAAATCTGATACTAATTTGATTTTCTTTCCCTTATATGCTGAATGATTTTTAGCTAGTGACTGATCATGTTAACCATTTTCGTGGACACTTAAAAGGTGTTTTTTTAAATCTATATGATTCAATCATACTATAAGGTAATTCCAGAATTTGTCATTCAGGTTCAAATTTCCAAGTACATTGCACTTTATCAATTTGTTTAATAATTTTCTCAGGAAAGTTTCATTGGAATTAAAATTGAAAATACTTAGCCCAACCTGTGATTTTCGCTCTCTTCTCTGTGTGCTATGGCTATACACATCATACATCTCCTTTGCCTGTCTTCAATATCTATCACTTTTTCATCATTTTTATTTATAATTATTTACATCTATTTTTTTCTTTTTTGAGTTGGAGTCTCACTCTGTCGCCCAGACTGGAGTGCAGTGGCCGCTCCCCACCACCGCAGCCTTGACCTGCTGGGCTCCGGCGATACTTCCACCTCAGCTTTCCGAGTAGCTGGAGTTACAGGCGCGTGCTACCACGCCCAGCTGATTTTTTGATTTATTGTAGAGATGAGGTCTTGCCTGCCCAGGCGGGTCTCAAACCTGCGGGCTCAGGCAATCCACTCACCTCAACCTCCCAAAGGCGCGGGATTACAGGCTGAGCCACTGAGCCTGGCTACATCTATTTTATTTCAATCTGCCTGCTATGCTTTTCGTGATATCTATAAACTCTTATCTTTATTCTCAATTAGTCTAATTTTTTTAAAATTTTGAAATACTTTTCCTCCAGTTTGTGACATATACCTAAATTCTTTGTTTTTAAATTTTTATTATAAGATGTGGGATACATTTCAGGGTTAGGTATACAAACATTGATCATGCAGTTACCCTTGTTGATGAGGTATGCCCCACCCCAGCAGTTCCCTCAACTGCCAATCCCCCTCTCCCTCCCCTGACGGTTTCCCACTACTGTCAATTGCTTTCCTATAGCATTATAATTGTTCAAGGTCTGTTTATGAATGAGAACATATGGAACTCTGTTCTTTGCTTCTGTGATAAATCACTGAGTATGATTGACTCCAAATCCGTCCAAGTTGCTACAAAGTCCATATATTTGCCCTTCTTTATGGCTGTATAATATTCCATCGTGTATATGTACCACATTTTTTTTTTTTTTTTATCCAGTTCAGCTTTGATGGGCAACATGGTTGGTTCCATGTTTTGGCTATTGTGAATAGGGCTGCAACAAACATACGTGTGCAGGTATCTTTTTGGTAAAATGATTTGAATTCCTCCTGGTATATTCCAATAGGGAAATCGCTGGGTCATATGGAAAGTGAATTTCTAGTTCTTTCAGGAATTGCCACACTGTCTTCCAAAGAGACTGCACCAGTTTGTATTCCTACAAGCAGTGTAGACGTGTTCCTTTTTCTCCACATCCTCGCCAGCATATGTTGTTTGTTTTATTAATGATGGCCATTCTTATAGGGGTTAGGTGGTATCTCAATGTGGTTTTGATTTGCATTTCTCTGATGATGAGTGAGGCTGAGCACTTTTTCATGTGTCTGTTGGCTGCCCATAAATCTTCTTTTGAGAAGTGTCTATTCATGTCTTTTGCCCACTTTTTCCAGGGGCTTTTGTTTTTTTCCTTTTTGTGCATTTTGGTTCCTTGTAGATCCTAGATGTTAGGCCTTTGTTGGATAAACAGCTAACAAATATTTTTTTCCCATTCTGTGGGCTGTCTCCCTGCTCTCTTGATGGTTTCTTCTGCTTTGCAGAAGCTCGTTAATTTGATGAGGTACCACTTGTCTATTTTATTTCTTAAGGTATTGACCTTTAGGGTTCTGAATAGGAATTAGTTCCCAGTTCCAATTTTCATAAGGATGTCTCCTGAGTTTTCTAAGATTCTTATAGTTTGAGGCTTTACATTCAGGTCTTTGATTGATTTAGAGATAATTTTTGTGTATGGTGATAGGTAGGGGTCCTATTTCAAGCTTCTGCATGTGGTCAGCCAGTTTTCTCAGTACCATTTACTGAATAGATTCTCCTCACCCCAGTGGTTGTTGTTGGAGGCTTTGTCAAAGATGAGTTAGTTGAGGAATTGAGGCTTTGCTTCTGTAATCTCTATCCTGTTACATGGGTCTATGCGCCTGTTCTTGTACCAATGTCAGGCTGTTTTGATTATTGTAACCTTACAGTAAAGTTTGAAGTCTGGAATGTGATACCTCCTGCCTTGTTTCTTTTGCTAAGGATTGTTTTGGCTATTCGCGGTTGTTTATGTTTCCATATGAATTTCTGTATCGTAATTTCCAGGTCTGAGAAGAATGATGTTGGTAGCTTAACGAGTATTGCATTGAATCTGGTGATTGCCTTTGGTAGGATGGACATCTTAACAATGTTGATTCTTCCTATCCATGAGCATGGAATATTTTTCCATTTGTTTGTGTCTTCTTGGATTTCTTTGAGCAGTGTTTTGTAAAGGTCTTTCACTTCACTGGTTAGGAAGATGCCAAGGTATTTCATTTTTGTGGTGGTTATTGTGAATCCTCTTGAATTTTCAAGGTATAGGATTGTATCATCAGCAAAGAGGGATAACTTGACTTCCTCAATTCCTATTTGGATACCCCTGATTTCCTTCTCTTGTCTAATTGCCTGAGCTAGGACTTCCAACACAATATTGAACAAGAGAGGTGAGAGAGGGCATCCTTGTCTTGTTCCAGTTTTCAGGGGAAAAGATTCTAGTTTCTGTCCATTTAGCAATATGTTAGCTGTGGGTCTGTTGTAGATGTTACTTACTCTTTTGAGGTATGTTCCTTCTATACCTAGGAGTTTGAGGGTTTTTATCAAGAAGGGATGCTGAATTTTATCAAAAGCTTTTTCTGCATCTAATGATGTAATTATGTGGTTCTTGTTTTTACATCTGTTGATATATTTAATGACATTTATGGTCTTGCAAATGTTGAACCCGTCCTGCATCCCGGGGATAAAGCCTACTTGGTCATGGTGGATGATTTTTGAGATGTGTTTTTGGATCCGATCTGCTAGAATCTTGTTGAGGATTTTTGCATCTATGTTCATAAGGCATATTCACCTGTAGTTCTCTTTCTTTGTTGGATCTTTTCCCGGTTTGGGTATCAGTATGATGTTAGCTTTGTAAAATGATTTGGGGAGAATTCCTTCTTTCTCAATTGCCTGGAATACTTTCAATAGGATTGGTATCAGCTCCTCCTTGAACGTTTTGTAGAATTCTGTTGGAAAGTCATCTGGTCCAGGGCTTTTTTTGGTAGGTAGTTTTCATATGACAGAGTCAATTCCCTGGGTTGTTATTTGTCTATTTAGTGTCTCAATGTCTTCTTGTTTTAATCTGGGGAGGTTGTGTGATGTCAGAAAGTCCTCCATTTCATCTAGGTTATCAAGTTTGTATACATATAGGTGTACATAGTAATCTCTGATAATCTTTTGTATTTCTTCAGGGTCAGTTGTGATTTGATCTTTTGTATTTCTGAATGTGTTTATTTGGGTTTTTTCTCTATTTTTCTTGGTCATTCTGGCTAGGGACCCCATCAATATTTTTAATTCTTTCAAAGAACCAGCTTTTTGTTTTGTTGATATTTTCTATGATATTTCTGTCCTCTGTATCCGGTATTTGGGCTCTTATTTTTGTGATTTGGATTCTTCTGCTAAAGTTGGGGTTTTGATGGACTTCTCTTTATAGCTTCCTTAGGTGATCTGTTAGGCTCTCCACTTGTGATCTTTCCAATTTCTTGATATGTGCTAATAGAGATATAAATTCCCCTTTTAAAACTGATTTCATGGCATCACAGAGGTTTTGGTAAGATGTTAATTGTTTTCATTTGTTTCCAGGAATTTTTTAATTTATTATTTGATTTTAGTGTTGACCCAGTCATTGATCAGCATCATGCTGTTTAATGTCCATGTCTTTGTGGGCTTTGGGGAAATGTTTTTGGTTTTGATATTTATTTTTATTCCACTGTGGTCTGAGAATGTACATGGCAAGATTTCAACTTTATGATATTTGTTTATGCTTGATTTATGGCCAAGAATGTGGTCGATCATGGAGTATGCTCCTTGTGGTGATGAGTAAAATGTATGTTCTGTGGTTGTTGGGTGAAATAATCTGTAGGCACCCACTAAGTCCATTTGGTCAAGTGTCAAGTTTAGGTTCTGGATCTCCTTGTTGATTTTTTTGCCTCGATGATCTATCTAGGGCTGCCAGTGGTGTATTTAAGTCCCCTGCTATAACAGTATTAGAGTCAATATTTTTTTTTAGTTAATTTAATAGGTGTTTTATCAATCCTGGTGTTCCTGTGTTGAGTGAATATATGTTTAGGATGGATATTTCTTGGTGATAGATTTAACCTTTTATCATTATGTAGTGTCCTTTTGCATCTTTTTAAATTTCTGATAGCTTAAAGGTTGTGTCTGATATTAAGATTGCAGCTCCTGCCTTCCTCTGTGATCCGTTTGCCTGGAAACTCATTTCCATCCTTTAACTTTGAGTCTGTGTGCATCCCTTGTAGTGAGATGAGTCTCCTGGATGCAGCAAATAATCGGATCATGGTTTCTTATCCAGTCCACCATGCTGTGTCTTTTCAATGGTGCCTTCAGTTCATTCACATACAGGTTAATTATTGAAATGTGGGGGTTTATTCCTGTCATGAGGTTCTTATTGAATTGTTGTTGTTCCTGTTTATTTGTTGCCTTTCCTTTGGTTTTGGGGCTTATTCATGTGTGTTTCCCATCTTTTCCCTGTACTCTTGTGAAGAACATTGTTGTCCATTTCTCCTTTTCTTCTGTGTTTAATAGTTTCTTAAGTGTTTCTTGTAGAGTGGTCTGGAGGCAGTATAAGTTCTTAGGGATTGGATGTCTGGGAAAGATTTTAATTCTCCCTCACTGATGAAGCTTAACTTGGCTGGGTAGGTTATTCTTGCTTGAAACTGTTTATCTTTGAGAACTTTGAAGATTGGGCTCCAATTTCTCCTAACCTGAAGGGTTTTCTGCAGATAAATCTGCTGCTATTCTAATTGGTCTTCCCTGATAGGTAGTCTGACCTTTTTCTCTTGCTGCCTTTAGGATTTTTGCTTTCATACCAACTTTGTTTAGGCAAATTATTATGTGTCTGGGAGTTGATCTTCTCATTTGTTGTTTGCAGAGGTTCTCTGAATCTCTTGTGTTTGAATTTTTGCATCACTGATGAGATGAGGGAAGTTTTCTTGAATAATTTTGTGGAATATTTGTTCCAGGATAGTTTCTGTCTCTCTTTCTGCCTCAGGAAGCCCAATTACTCTCAGGTTCAGTCTCTTGAAGTAATCGTTCACTTGTGAAGTTTTTGTTCTGTCTTTTTAAGCGTCTTTCCTTGTTTTTGACAATTTGGATTAGTTTTGTATTTTGGTCTTCAAGTTCTGAGATTCTTTCTTCAGCTTGGCTAATTCTGCTTTCCATGTTTATTAGTTTGTTATTTATTTCAATCACAGTATTCTTTACTGCTGTGATGTCAGTTATCAGATCCTTCCTAATTTCCTTTTGTCTCTACTCAATTCTTTTTATTCTCTCTATTAATGTGTTGATGTCTGGGTTTTTCATATATTACCACTCATTCTGGGGACTCTTCATAGTGTTCTGATGTCTGTTTTCTCAGTGTCTGACCTCCCAGGGGTCTGTGTGAGACCTATATTCTTCTTTTGGTTTTTTCATTTGTGTCAATTTTCCACCCCACGTTTTCCTCCCTCCCCAAACATCTTCTTTAATTCTGTTTTCAGGGGTGGGGGGTTCTTTTACTTCTGTTTGTTTAATCTCCTATTCTTCCTTATATATATCCTCTGGTTTTGTTCAATTCTGGAGCTGGACTGTAGGTTGGGGGTGATCCTTTTTGCAGTTTTGAGATTTAATTGAGGGAGGAGCTGTGATTCAAAATCTATCTGCAGATGCCAGTATCCACCAACAGGTGAATGGATAATCTGGAACCCACTTTCCACTGCCTTTCAATCTGTCCATGAAGTGGGGTTATAGGTTTACTCCCTAAAAGCAAAATGAGGTTAAAAAAGGGGGGGGAAGAATGGAACAGGGAGTGGGGGGAAGAGGGAGGTGAAGAGAGAGAAGAGTAAGAGGAAAACCAGCCAAACATACCGACTAACAAATGAAAAGACACAGAGACAGCTATGAGTAAAAAGAAAAACAACAACACCAACAAACTACCAACAAACATACTAAAAAACTAAAACATGCAATCATACAGACATATAAGCTAAACCAACCTCCTTATTGGTGTACTTTTTGCCTATACAAACTTGATATTTAAAGGAAAAAAAATAGAATAGAATAAAGTCAGTAAACTAACAGAACCAAAGCAAGTGTGAAAATATTGCTGATAACAGCAAGAAGAGAGAGAAAGGGGGAAAAAAAAGATGAGTAAGACAAACAAACAAATAATTTAAAAAGTAATTAAAACAAGGAACCAAGCACAACCTGAGACTTTTCCTATAAGTCCAATGTCCTTTCAGCTCTGATTTCTAGCTGTCATTGCAAGCTGGTAGAGTTGTTCACAGTTAGGGTCAGTTGCCCCTGGCTTACTGTGGAGGATGATTCAGATCTGGGCTGTCTGCCAAATCTGCCACTCAGATCTGGCCCATGTCTATCTAGCATGGGAGAGGGGCTTCTTCCCTTCCCATTTTGATGTTGTTACCTTGGATCCCAAGCTGGGAGATGAGCTGAGGTGGGTGGAGCTGGTCTTACTGTTTCACCTGATCTCTTTTTCTGCTGCAACCCGAGACTACCAGGCAATGCAGGCCAGCTTAGCACTGAGCTAATCGGACTGGGCTGGGTGAAAGTCAGTGGCCACCCAGGGCTGGAGGGAGCAGGCAACCGTAGCAGTGGTGGCAACCACTGCTTCAGTGGTGCCTGCGAGGAACTTTACGAGCATGGCTCTGGGTAGGGGTGGAGAATGGCAGTGGCAGTGGCAGTAGCAGTGGTGGCAGTTTCAGTAGTGCAGTGCTTGGGGGGGCTTGACAGTTCCGGGAGCCATGGGTCTCCTCAGGTAGGGGCAGGGCAACAGCAGCGATGGTGGCAGCCATGGAGGTGGTGGTGGAGGCTGTGGCTGAGCAACGTGTGAAGAGCCAGCTGGCAACAATGAGAGCCACAGCCCCCGGGGGAGAGCAAGAGTCTTTATGGGTGTTCTCTTTTGCGGAGGGTCTCACGGACCAAACTCCACATACCTAAATTCTGTCACTTTTCTTTTTATTTCTATTAGCTTATTATTCAGCTGTTCTGATTCATATCATTTTTTCTAGACTTGAGAATTTGCCTGATGTCTTTTAAGTTATTCTATAAAATAGGATATATTCATCTTCTCTGTGGCAACAATTTAATGGCATTTTCTATTTTATTTGGATATTATTTGATGAAATTTTATATGTTTATTACATTATTTTTTGTAAATATATGTGGATAATAAGCATAGAATAAGAAATATAAAATAAATAAATATGCATAAGAATAATATTGAAACACTCTTTTAGTGGTAAAGTTAATTCAAATTTTAAAAAAGGAAGTTTTATTTTTTACACACATGCAAACACACTAGAAGCATAGTATTCTATGCTGAGGAGAATGTGATGACATAGGTACTCCCTAATCTAATGTTGGTTGAAGACATTTTTATTTATAGAAAACTATCTTCAATGTATAAGTCATCCTATATTTGACCAGTGATTTTACTTTTGGGAATCTATTAAAGGAAAATAAATAGAAACAAGGAGGGCATATTTACCTAGATAGGAGTTTGTTTCAGTATGAGGTAGAATAAGAAGAAATTAGAAACAATTCAAGGGAAAGGAAATGTCTAAACTGATAAGAAGCATAAATAAAACTATGTTTTAAGAGATCATTAATATACAAAAATGGTCACTTAAAATTATTAAGATAAATCATGATAAAATTGTATATGTGTATGCATTTATATGTTTACATGTATACATAACATTAGGTTTTAATTATTTCACACTAAGTATCATTTATAATTTGTTCATTTATTCTTTTTTTCATTATAAAGATGTGGGGTACAATTAAGGGTTAAGTATACGAACATTGATTATGCAGGTACCCTTGTTGACAAGTTTGCTCATTTATTCTACAGAGCAACTGGCTTAATATTTTCAGCAAGCCACTGTCAAAAAATAAAAAGGAAGAACAGGGGAAATGCTTCTAAATTAAGAGAAACAAAATATCCAAACTTAAATACTAATCATGGTTTTTGATTAGATAGTGATCTGAACAAATTAGAAGTTAAAGATCTTAAGAAGAAAAAAGATGTTTTTGGACTACTAGATAAATGTGAATATACAGTATTTCTTTCATAATATTATAGATTTATTAACAGTTTGTAGATTAATAGTATTCTTGAGGGAAAATATCCTTACTTTTTAGAGCCACATTCTGAAGTACTTAAAATGAAAATGTAATAATTTCTGTAATTTATTGAAATGAATTCATCATAAGTAACAAGGAAAATGTGACAAAATGATAAAACTGTTAAAGCTCAGTCATGGCTACATGAGTGTTCATTATATTTTTTCTTTGAGTTCTACAATTTCTATAATATGGTGTTAAATTAAAAATGATTATAGATTTCTCTCTCTAAAGGGGAGTAACCAATTATCTATAGACATATACTTTAGTTTCAAAATAAAAATTATAAAATAGGCTCTTTATTTATAAAATTATAAATATCACTCAGAAAATAATAAACAAACTATATATTATCACTAACTCTAGTCATCTTACAATAGTATGGAACAATGGAATTTACTATTCTTATCTTGCTGTCATTTTGGGTCCTCTCCCTATGCCTCTCTTCCCCTACCCTTCCCAGTCTCTACAGTACTCTATTATACTTTATACTTCTATGAGAACAACTATTTTTACCTTCCACATATGAGTGAGAACATGGGGTGTTTAACTTTTTGGTCCTGGCTTATTTCACTTAACATAATGGCGGCAAATTACATCCACATTGCTGTTAATGACAGGACTTCACCCTTTTTCATGGTTGAATAGTCTTCCATTGTTTATATATACACCATGTTTTTTAAATCCATACATCTGTTGTTAGATACCTAGGTTGATTGCATATCTTGGCTGTTTTGAATGGAGCTGCAATAAATGTGTGAGTACAGATGTCTCTTTGAAAATTTTCTTTCCTTTAGATGAATTTCTAGTATTAAGATTGCTAGATTGTAGAGTAGTTTTATTTGTACATTTTTTGAGGTACCTCTATAGGGTTCTCCATATGGCTGTCTTGTTTATGTTCCTACCAACAGTGTATAAGAGTTCCCTTTTTCTGTATTCTTACCAGTGTTTGTGTTTTGGGGTTTTTTTTAAAAAGATAATAATGATTCTATCTGGAGTGAGGTGATATCTTATTGTGGGTTTCACTTGTATTTCCCTAATGATTAGTGAGATTGAGCAATAGCTAGAAGGAGGATATTGTATGTTCTCAACACAAAATGATAAATGCTTGAAATGATGGCTATGTTCATTATCCTATCTGATTATTATACCTTATATGAACCAAAATATCACTACATATAAATGTTATTTGTCAATACAAAAATATTCAAACTCTCTATTAACCTGAATTCCATTGCTTCAGACTTCAGTGGTAAGGCTTCTGTCTAATTTTTTACAAATGTGAATGTGTTTAATAGAATACTGCCTTAAGATTAAATGAATATATTGTCTATACTTGTGTTGTTTCTTAAATGTATGCATTGCTCCAGGAAATTATTATTTATCTTAAGGAAGCAAGAGTGTTTTTCTCCAAGTATTTGCATAGATTAATTCCACAGAGTGATGAATCAAAAAGGGAACAGAAACAGGCTTGACACAAAATCATCTAGACTGGAATTTTTTTCCATTTATGTTTATATGGAATAAGAAATTCTGATTTTATCTTTTGGCTTTTCAATAAAATGATAGGTTACTACTCATATACTTCTGTATCTTGCTTGTTTTATCAACTCTGTGTTTTAGATATCTTTCCATATCAAGACTTGGAAAGCTTTCCTCATTCCCTGTATTTGATGGTATAAAGCACCACAAGAATGGATATATCACAATTTTCTTAACATGTTCTCTATCAATTAACATATGATAGCGTTTGAGTCATCTACTATTTGTTGCGGTTCTCTTGAAATCTACATTTTACTATCATAGCCTAGTCTTAACTATGTTTAGAAAAATTAAAGCAGTAGGAAAGGTGGGCACTGAATAAACCTGAAGCAAAAACCATGAGACGAAATCAACCAAAATATGGAGAAATCAGTTATAGAACAAAAAGCATGTCTTTTAGAATTCTGGCACAGACTCTTTCCAAAGCAAGTGTAGAAAAATCGAGGTACAGGCACCACCAAAACTGATTTATGTAATAGTGAGGCAATTATTAGGGGTTCCAAGTATTACTTGGTAAAATATATTATGCACAAGAATATTCTTCCCTATTTTTTGGCAATATGGGAGGTCAAACTCATGTGTGCATGCACATGTGCGAGCGTATGTGTGTGCGGTGTGTGTGTGTGAAGGGAGGAGATATTGCAATGGATTATTCATAGGTCTCCACAAATCTATCCCTGTCCCCGTACTTTTTATTCTGAATAGAACAGTCATAGTGATCCATATAAAATATGATTATGCGTGTGTCAATACACTTCTCAAAGCCCTTTAACGGTTATTGGAGACAAAGCAGTCTCCAAAACTAAGGGGATGTTTTGCCAAAAAAAAAAAAAGGCCTGCAGGTGCTGGCTGGAAAGTATATAAAAGCTTTCCACCTACATATGTCTCTAAACACATGAAAACATTTTTCATAAAAAAGGAGCTAAAACGATCTTATAAGAGCATTGACACAATCTTCTACAAAAAAAATGCATGTAGGAAACAAAAATCAAAGACTGAAGTCTAAGGAAAATTCAATGCTAAAAAGTCAGAGCAAAGCAGGAACCAATAAAGATGATTGAGAGAGTGAGATGAAATAAAACCAAAAGTAAGTATATTTGTTTCCTAGTGCTGCTATTAAAAACTACCATAAAATGATTTTCTTAAAACAACACTTTTTTTCTTTTTTCTTTTTCTTTCTTTTTTTTTTTTTTTTTGAGTTGGAGTCTCACTCTGTCGCCCAGACTGGAGTGCAGCGGCCACTCCCGGCCACCGCAACCTGGCCTGCTGGGCTCCCGCGATCCTTCTGCCTCAGCCTTCCGAGTAGCTGGAATTACAGGCATGTGCCACCACGCCCGGCTGATTTTTTTATTTATTGTAGAGAAGAGGTCTCACTGCCCAGGTGGGTCTCGAACCCGCGGGCTCAGGCAATTCACTCACCTCAGCCTCCCAAAGGTGCGGGATTACAGGCTGAACCACCGAGCCCGGCTTTTTTTTTTTTTTTTTGAGTCAGAGTCTCACTCTGTTGCCCAGGCTGGAGTGCAGTGGCACACTCACAGCCATCACAGCCTCGACCTGCTAGACTCAGGTGATCCTCCTGCCTCAGCCTTCCACGTAGCTGGAACTATAGGCATGTGGACCACACCCGGCTAATTTTTTGATTTATTGCAGAGATGAGGTCTCGTCAAGCTGCTCAGGCTGGTCTCGAACTCATAGGCTCAGACCATCCTCTCACCTCGACCTCCCAAAGTGCTGGGATTATAGGTGTGAGCCACTCCTCTCGGCCCTCTTTTTTTCTGAGGCAAAATTGCTGTTTCCTGCAGTCCCACATTATAGAGAATGGTGTGACAGCAGATTCTTCTCTTCCCTTAGCCTTTCCAACCTTCCAGATAGAATCTCACCCCCAAAGAGCACAAGCAAAGAAGACGTATCAGCATAAATAATTTATTGCAAACTCTCCAATGTCATATACTGGTGAGCTTACTTCACCCAGGAGTATTGCAGGACGGGGGGTGGTGGCACGAGGTAGGGAGTGTCATGAAAGTGCAGCCTATGGAGACAGATTGCTGAGGGGCAGACTTTGTGCCAAATCCTGCTGGTGACCTGTTAGTCAGCGAAGCTACCTTGGACAGGAAGGAGTGGGCCAGAACCTGAAGTTCTCCTTCGGCCAACCCACCCCAGGTTTCCAGCCCCTCCTCCTGCCTCCTCATTCGGGGTCCTGTGCAGTGAGGGAGGCCTAGAGACGTAAGAAGCTCTGTAGCTGCCAGGCTTGTGCGTGCTACCCGTTGAGCATGGGATTCCCAGTCCTGGTCCTTAGCTGGGGAAGGCTTCCAAGGACTTAGGTCTTCACTGCAGTATCTTCAGACAGGTCGGGATCAGGGATGAGGCCTTGCCCTTGGGGGGCTGCCCTCCCTCTGTGGCATCAAGGAGCTGCTGCATGTAGCAGGAGGTGCCAAGCAGCACGTGGCCTGTGGCCTGCATGCTAAAGAGGCCCCAACGAAGAACTTCCCTGGGTGGAAGGAGAAGGCACTCAAGTAAAAAATAAGAAGTATTCCCCTCCCTGCATCCCTTTAAATGCCTCCTCCCCCATATTCCCGTGCTGGCCTAGAAGGAAGGGTTTCCTTACCTTCATTTTCTTTTCTTTTCTTTTCGTTTTTTTTTGAGTTGGCGTCTCACTCTGTCACCCAGGCTGGAGTGCAGTGGCACACTCATGGCCATCGCAGTCTTAACCTACTGGGCTCAGGCGATCCTTCTGCCTCAGCCTTCCAAGTAGCTGGAACTATAGACGCATCCCACCACAGCTGGCTAATTTTTGTGATTTATTGTAGAGACAAAGTCTCACCAAGTTGCCCAGGCTGGTCTCGAACCCCCAGGCTCAGGCAATCCTCTTGCCTCGGCCTCCCAAAGTGCTGGGATTACAGGCTTCAGCCACTGCGCCTGGTCTATGAAATTTACTTATGTAGCAAGTCCTTACATGTACCCCACAACTCTAAAATGAAAATTTAAAATAAAAAAGCGTAGCCCACCAGCCCTAAAAAGGAATGAAATTCTAATACATGCTCCATCGGGGTGAACCTCTAAAACATTATGCTTAGTGAAATGGGCCAGACACAAGAGGACAGGTATTATGTGATTCCATCTATATGAGGTACATAGAGTAGGGAAACTGATGAGCTGGAAAGTGGAACAGAGGTTACCAGGGCCTGGAGCAAGGGGGAATGAGGAGTGCAGTTTCTGTTTGGGATGACGAAAGAGTTCTGGAAATGGATGGTGGTGATGGTTGCACAACATAGAGAAAGTACTTAATGCCACTGAATTATACACTTAAAATGGCTCAATGGTAAATGTTATGCTATATGTATTTTTCCACAATTAAAAAAAAAACCTAGCCGGGCTCGGTGGCTCAGCCTGTAATCCTGCGCCTTTGGGAGGCTGAGATGAGTGGATTGCCTGAGCCCGCGGGTTCGTGACTCGCCTGGGCAACTTGGTGAGACCTCATCTCTACAATAAATAAAAAATCAGCCGGGCGTGGTAGCGCATGCCTGTAATTCTGGCTACTCGGAAGGCTGAGGCGGAAGGATCACCGGAGCCCAGCAGGTCGAGGCTGCGGTGGCCGGGAGCGGCCACTGCACTCCAGTCTGGGCGACGGAGTGAAACTCCAACTCAAAAAAAAAAACAAAAACAACCTAGTGATACCATTAAGTCACTATGCTAACTCCAGCTTGCTTTTGTTTTTTAATACCAACGTATTTATTGGGTTTAGGTTTGAGAGACCCACTTCCCCTAATTGGGCTGAGTTTAAAAGCTGAAACTCCTCGCTCTAGATTTTGAAATATGCAAACTGCTGGAGCAAGTCCAGACCAAGAGGGGACATGAGATGGTGATATCATGGAAGAAATACACTTGGAGGACAATGGAACTTCCAGCCACAGAACCAGGCTCAAGCCTGAGACTGACTGTTGTCTCTGGCAAGCAGAACCACACTGCCTCGTCTGCAGATTGGGTATACTGAAGAAGCCAAGAAGGCCTGATGTGCACTAGCTACTTGTGTTCGGGTTGAACTCTCGGACCCTGAGCAGGATTTTTCAGAAGCCTCACAGGAACAAGGATCGCGTGCGTCTTCATTTATTCTACAGTTATTTGAATGACTACTATGTGCCAGCATTCACCAAGACAACAGAAATGCTTGCCATCATGGAACTTGTCCTGGTGGCTTTTTCGTCTCCGTATCTTGGGTTTACAGCAGAGGGCCAGACACAGAGTGGGTACTCAGCAACCACTAAATGAAGCAGTTGGGAAGGAGTGGGATCTAGCAGAAGCGAGCGACTAGAAGCCATGCTCTGCTACTCCCTAGTTCTGGACTAATGGTGTCATTTCAGCCTCAGTGCCTATATCCACTTGATGGGGCGAGAACATTCCAGAGCAACCCCAGAGCTGGTGAATTTGGAAAACAATACCATAACAGATTACCCTCATGCTTATCTTACCCTCATGCTTCCTATGATACTTAATCAGGCTTTCAAAATTAAAAGTAGGATGGGCATTATGGTGTGTGCCTATAGAACCAGTCACTTGGGAGGCTGAGGCAGGAGGATCACTTAAGCCCAGGACCTCAAGGCTATAGTGAGCTATGAGGGTGCCACTGCACTCTAGCCTCAGTGACAGAACAAAACCCTGTCTCTAAAAATAAAAATTAAAAAAAAATTTTAGTTTTAAAACGTTCGTTAGACAATACAAATTATTCTTGACTGTAAGACGTGTAAATTAATTCTGTCCTATGAAAGGGTGATTATTTCATCCCTCCCAGCCCCATGGAAAAATACAATTTTATATCTATAAATGTATCATTTAAAAAAATAAAGAGAGAGACAGGGTCTCACTATGTTGCCCAGGCTGTTCTTGAGCCTGTGGGCTCAAGTAATCTTTCTGCCTCAACCTCCGAAGTAGCTGGGACTACAGGCCATGCTACCACACCTGGTGTTACATTCTCCTTTGAACTGATTGTAACTTTGTTAGTTCTCTCCTTAATTAGTTGAATAAAATATTTGACACGTGTTCACTTTTTTTTAAGTTGATGAGGAGACTACTTAGGAAAATTTACTGTTTTTGATGAAGAAAATGTAGTTGCTATAGTAGAAAGTAATCATAAAAACGAAATGTACTCAGGTTCTACCAGGAGAATACACAAGTGTAATCCAAAGCATATAGATATATCACAAAGTTCTGTACCATCTAATATAATGCTATGCTTTGTCAGTACCAATGCCAGACCCAGGCCCTGAGAGGGCAGAGGTCCATGTAAGTAGACGGGCACTCTCCCATTGCTTCCCTGTCCTGCTCCCAGCAAATCCCAATGCACTCACTTCACAATGCGCTTGGCCCCATAGCAGTTCAGGTCATAGGAAAGGGAGTATGTATCATAGAAAGTCGCCTTCACGTTCAGGCAGCCGATGAAGTCCTGTGGGTTCAGCTTATACAGATCAAAGGTTATACGGGCCACGTCTATCTTCTTGACAGGTTTATGAGACAGAGAGAGTTGGTACCTCATCCCCTGCATCAAGACAAGCAGATGGTTTGCACTCCTCATGGATTTCTCCCAGGCTCCCACTTTTCTCCCCTCACAGCGGGATCTCACCTGTTCTGATGCGGGCTGCCATTTCTGCCCCTTCTGGAGGACCATGAACACTGTATCCCCTGCCAGGGCTTGGAAATACTCTTCTGTCTCTACAGTTGTGCCATCTTCCTCCAACACCAGGAAGAAGGGCTTGTCCGCCAGCATCAGAGTGTCCCGAACCTGAGGAATAAATCAGTGATACTTCTGCCACCCCTATGGAGCCACAGAGATCACCTCAGCTGCCAGGAAAAGAATAAGTGGACTGGGATCTATGAATGGAACTGGAACACAGGCTCTCTACTGCAGGATCGCTACCCAAAGACTTTTTTGTTTTTGAGTCAGAGTCTTACTCTGTTGCCCAGGCTAGAGTGCAGTGGCATGCTCATGACTACCGCAGCCTCGACCTGCTGAGCTCAGGCAATCCTTCCGCCTCAGCCTTCCAAGCAGCTGGAACTATGAAGGGTTAGGTGCACATCAACATGCCCGGCTAATTTTTTGATTTTTTGTGGAGATGAGGTCTCACCGAGTTGCCCAGGCTGGTCTCAAACCCTTGGGCTCAGGCAATCCTCTCCCCTCTGCCTTCCAAAGTGCTGGGATTACAGGCGTGAGCCATTGTACCCAGCCCCAAAGACTTTATATCTGGTACCTCTCGGTACCCAGCTTCAGGGTTGATAGACTAGAGCAATATTGTTCAATAAAATATAATGAAAAGTTGCATGTGTAATTTTTTATCAAGATGTAATTTACACACTTTTTGGGGGGTGTTGGAGTCTCACTTGTTGCCCAGGCTGGAGTGTAGTGGCACACTCACGGCCACCTCAGCCTCGACTTGCTAGGTTCAGGTGATCCTTCCAAGTAACTGGAACTACAGACACATGCCACCATGCCTGGCTCTTTATTTATTTGTTTGTTTGTTTATTTATTGTAGAGATGAGGTCTCACCAAGTTGCCCAGGCTAGAACCTGTGGGTTCAGGCAATCCTCTCACCTCGACCTTCTAAAGTACGGGATTATAGGCATGAGTCACCGCGCCTGGCCAAAATTCACCTTTTAAAATATACAATTCAGAGATTTGTAGGACAAGGGGAACCCCTCAAAACCTGGAATTTATTTATTAAAAATTGTGTTATTTATCCTTTCAAGTTTAAACTCCAGTCACCTTCAAAGTCCCCTCCTTGTGATGCAACACACCTATCGAGATACTTCTTCCACTGCTCAAAACATTTTTGACTCGTCCATTTTGATGCCTTTCGGTGCCTCTGCTGTTTTCACATCACCAAAACATTTCCCTTTGAGGGCTTTTGTCATCCAAAGAAACAAAAAAAGTTGCTCGGGACAAGATCAGGTGAATAAGGAGAACGGGGCGTAGGGGCCATGCCATTTTTGGTCAAAAACTGCTGAACACTCAGCATGGTGTGGCCAGGTGCGCTCATAAATCACCCATCATGAAATGGGCAAACATGTTGAAAGAATCTAAAAATAAAAAAAAATCACTGAAGCCGAATGCAGCTTCTCACAATGCTAGCCGGAACACTGATGCAAATGGATTTCTAGAACACTTACCTAGTGGGGGAAGCCTGTACAAGGGGCCTGCCCTCCAAAAAACAATTCCTGGTTTATTTTTGAGACCCCCTCATATTTTACAAAGTCGTGCAACCATCATCATTATCTAACTTTGGAACATTTTCATCACCCCCAGGAAGAAACTCAGCACCCATTAGCAACCACTCCCTGTTCCTCCCACTCTCCATCCCATGGCAGCCTCCACTCCACGGTCTGTCTCTATGGATTTGCCTACTCCAGACATTTCATATAAATGGAATTATACAATATGGGGTCCTTAGCCGGGCTTGGTGGCTCAGCCTGTGATCCCGTGGCTTGGGAGGCTGAGGTGAGTGGATTGCCTGAGCCCGCGGGTTTGAGACCCACCTGGGCAACTTGGCGAGACTTCATCTCTACCATAAATCAAAGATTAGCCGGGTGTGGTAGCGCGCGCCTGTAGTTCTGGCAACTTGGAAGGCTGAGGCGGAAGGATCGCCGGAGCCCAGCAGGTCGACACTGCGGTGGCGGAGCAGCCACTGCACTCCAGTCTGGGCAACAGAGTGAGACTCCCACTCAAAAAAATAAATATGGGGTCCTTTGAGATGGGCTTCCTTTGCTTAGTATGTTTTTAAAGTCATCTATAGAGTAGTATGATTCATTCTTTTTTTGACTAAATAATATTTCACTATATAGATATAACACATTTTAATCTATTTATCAATGGATGAATATGTGGGTTTTTTTCTACTTTTTGACTATTATGTAAAATGCTGCTATGAGCTTTTGGGTACAAATTTTTGTATGAACATATGCTTTCAATTCTACTGGGTATATACCAAGGAGTGGAATTACTGAGTCATACATTAACTCTTACTTTATTTTTCTTTTGATTTGGGGTCTCATTCTGTCCCCCAGGCTGGAGCACAGTGGCACAATCACGACTCTCCACAATCTCGACCTCTTGGGCTCAGGATCCTCCCACCTCAGCCTGTAATCCCAAGTACCTGGAACTATAGGCACACATCACTATGCTCAGCTAATTTTTAAATTTTGCTGTAGAGATGAGGTCTCACTATGTAGCCCAGGCTTGTTTAACTTTTTTTTTTTTTTTTTGAGTTGGAGT
Source organism: Carlito syrichta (assembly GCF_000164805.1). NCBI lineage: Eukaryota > Metazoa > Chordata > Mammalia > Primates > Tarsiidae > Carlito > Carlito syrichta. The sequence continues at coordinate 1,488,678 of NW_007252077.1, forward strand.
CTCACTCTGTCGCCCAGACTGGAGTGCAGTGGCCGCTCCCGGCCACCGCAGCCTCGACCTGCTGAGCTCCGGCGATCCTTCTGCCTCAGCCTTCCAGGTAGCTGGAACTACAGACGCGTGCTACCACACCCGGCTAATTTTTTTGATTTATTGTAGAGATGCGGTCTCACCAAGTTGCCCAGGCGGGTCTCGAAACCGCAGGCTCAGGCAATCCACTCACCTCAGCCTCCCAAAGCGCAGGATTACAGGCTGAGCCACCGGGCCCGGCAACTTTTTTTTTTTGTTAGACAGGGTCTTACTCTCTCACCCAGGGTGAAGTGCAGTGGTGTGATCATTGCTTACTACAGACTCGAAGTCCTGGGTTCAAGCAATCCTTAGTCCTCAGCCTCCCAAAGTGCTGGGATTACAGGTGTGAGCCACCATGCCCTGCCTGTTTAACTTTTTAAGGAACTACCAAACTGTTTTCCAAAGTAGCTGCCTCATTTTACATTTCCACTAGCAATGTATGAGGATTTCAGTTTCTCTACATCCTCATCAATGCTTGTTATTGTCTGTCTTTATTTTAGCCATTTTAGCAAATACAAAGTGATTTTGATTTACATTAGACTAATGATATTGAGCATCTTTTCATCTGTTTATTGGCCATTTGTATATTTTATTTGAAAAAATGTCTACTCAAATCTTTTGTCTACTTTCTTTATTTTTTTAAATTAAAAAAGGTCTCAACCGGGCTCAGTGGCTCAGCCTGTAATCCTGTGCCTTGGGAGGCTGAGGTGAGTGGATTGTCTGACCCTGTGGGTTCGAGACCCACCTGGGCAACTTGGCAAGACCTCATCTCTACAATAAATCAAAAATTAGCCAGGCGTAGTAGCGCGTGCCAATAGTTCCAGCTACCTGGAAGGCTGAGGCGGAAGGATCGCCGGAGCCCAGCAGGTCAAGGC
>NW_007252077.1:1489638-1490979 GCF_000164805.1 Carlito syrichta
CAAAAAAAAAAAAAAAAAAAAAAGGTCTCAAGTGATCCTGTCTCAACATCCCAAAATGCTGGTATTACAGGCATGAACCACCATGCCTGGCTGCTTTAATTGAATTGTCCTTTTTTTTTTGAGTTAGAGTCTTATTCTGCTGCCCAGGCTACAGTGCAGTGGCACGCTCATGGCTACCGCAGCCTGGACTCAGGTGGTCCTTCTACCTCAGCCTTCCAAGTAACTGGAACTACAGGAACACGCCACCACATCTGGCTATTTTTTAAATTTATTATAGAGATGAGGTTTTGCCAAGTTGCCCAGGCTGGTCTCAAACCCCTCCCAAAATTCTGTGATTACAGGCATGAGCCACTGCCCCTGGCTTGAATTGTATTTTTATTGCTCAGCTGTAGGAGTTCTTTATGCATTTTTGACAATAAATTCTTTTATGAATTGTCTTTTTACTTTTTTTAACTTTTATTTTGAGACAGAGGCTCACTCTGTTACCTAGGCTGGAGTGTGGTGGCATGATAATGGATCACCGCTGCCTCAAAGTCCTGGGCTCAAGCCATTCTGCCACCTTAGCTTCTCAAATAGCCAGGACCACAGGTATATGCCACCATGCCGGGGTAAATTTTACATTTTTTGGTAGAAACAGGGTCTTGCTATGCTGCCCAGACTGGTCTTGAACTTTGGGGCTCAAGCAATCCTCTCCCTTGGCCTTGCAAAGTACTATGATTACAGGCCTGAGGCATCACATCTGTCTTTTTACCTTCTTGATACTGTCCTTTGATGTACAAAAGTTTTTAATGTTAATAAAGTCCAATTTGTTTTTCCTTTGGTTGCTATGCTCTTGTGTCATATCTAAGAAACAAAGGTCATGAAGACTTACACACCTATGTATTCTTCTGAGGGTTTTACATTTAGGTCTTGGATCCATTTTAACTTATCTTACTTCTCTAAACTAGTTTTATCATCTAAAAAAGATTGAGACAAACACAATCTTAAAGTTGTTATAATGAGTAATGCAAAAATATAAGGACTCTTCAGTTGACTGTGTGTGTGTGTGTGTGTGTGTGTAGTCAAGTGCAGTAGTGAGAAAGGGGTAAGAGTGTAACAAAGAGTTAAATCTGTAACTGACAGTGAACAATCAATTGAGATGACTTGCTACCTTTGGAACAGCCACTGTCTGTGTTTCTTTTCTTTTTTTATTATTACAGAAACGAGGTCTTGCCAGGTTGCCCAGACTGGTCTTGAACCCTCAGGCTCAGGCAATCCATCCGGGTCGGCATCCCAAAGTGCTGAGATTACAAGCTGAGCCACTGAGCCTGTCCTCTGCCTGTGTTTCAATGCTAGTGAATG
>NW_007252077.1:1491313-1505410 GCF_000164805.1 Carlito syrichta
AAAAATTAGCCGGGCGTGGTAGTGCACGCCTGTAGTTCCAGCTCCTTGGAAGGCTGAGGCGGAAGGATCGCTGGAGCCCAGCAGGTCGAGGCTGCGGTGGCCAGAAGTGGCCACTGCACTCCAGTCTGGGTGACAGAGTGAGACTCCAACTCAATAAAATAAAATAAAATAATATAAAATAAAATAAAATGGAAAGAGACCCAAGACATGCCACAGAATGATGTCAGGCTTCAAACCACATAGCTCCGTTTAAGTTATATATAATAATAGACTATTTAGGACATTTACAACCACATCATTGGTTATCTTAGGATGGTAGAATTCTCACTTTTCTTTCTTGAACTCACAAGGGAATGTATTTTGCTGCTTAAAATCCTTCAGTAAGGGCCTGGTGTCAGTAACACGGAATAGCAATGAACACACCTAACTCCTTGCTTTCTGAACACTATTGTCTACTAAAATGAAGCTGACTTCCTTAGGAAAAAATGACCAATCTGAGCACTAGGGCGGAGAAAATGCAAGATAAGCTTGCAAAACCTTGTTGCACCAGAAAGTAAGAAAGAACTCAAAGCATAGTGGGGAAATGACAAAAAGACGGCAGTTGGGTTAAAGTGTATCCCACTGGCCAACTCTTTGAGCACCAGTAAATAATCTCTTACCATCATTATACCCACTAAAATAGAAATACCTGAGTACTATCCACAAAAGCTGTGTGCCCTGTGTTTTCTTTCTGGAAGCTTACCTGATCAATAGTTTGGGGAAAATCCCCCACGGTTATTAACAAAGTCTTCCCTGGAAGCTCCACTATAGAAGACAGATTTAAGGAGAACTTCCCTGCCGAAGACAGAAGACAAAGAAGGAACCCCCCCAAATCTTACTCGTTTCCTCAGTTTTAAGGCACTTCTACAAGTTTAAGACCTACTGGAAAAGGGAACTCAACGGTCTTTCCAGCAAGAAAAATATGCTCTGAAAATGCCACTCACCTACTGATAGTGTAGAATGGCAATGTGCTGCCCAGACATCACTAATCAGTTGGACAGCTCTCCAGGCAGGCACTACCAGACCATTGGTGCCAGCATCAAAAAGGAAACTTTCACCGTCTAAGCTCGGACCTCCATCCCTGCTGAATCCCAGATCATAATCTAGAGTTCAGAGGCTGCTGCCAGGACCAGCTCTGAGCCGAGGCCCGGGTGGTTGGGCTGTGCAGGGTGCAAGCCCACTCTCACCTTGTGGAGTAGATCCTCAAGACTGTGTGCCATGATGCCCTTCCGCACGCTCCGATCTGCAGTGCTTACTCGGCAGGGCCTGGCCCTGGGGGCCTCCCTGCTGGGCTCTGACAGTAGCTGCTGGGTCACCACCGAGGTGCTCACTGCCACATGCCTGGGAGCAATTGGAGCATCAAAATGAACAGCCCGCTGCTCCCAGCCCTCACCTCACCACACAGGATAACTAACTTCCCCACCCCTCCAGACTGGGCTCACCATAAGCCTCCTCCCCTACCACCCACAAGCCCGTTCTAATTAGACTACTCAAAGGCCTGCTAGAGCAGTGCCTGTCACACTTGGATGGACCTGTATGTCACTGGGGAATGTTGTTCAAAGGCAGATTCTGATTCAGTAGATTTGGGTGAGGCCTGAGATTCTATATGTCGAAGAAGTTCCCAAGTGCTGGTTCTTGGAACATAAGGAGTAAGCAGCCAGGTGATAAAAGACCCATCCCATATTCCCCCAGTTACTACCTCTCTTGGGCTCACCCTTCTCACCTGTAAAGTGGGATGAAGTAGGGGAAGCCTGAGATCAATGTGAGGTATTTTTTAACTCTGAGATGTACAATTTAGAACCAAAGGAGTGGAAAGAATCTAGATTTTGCATTCAGGCAGGCCCAAGTTTGAATCTTCGCTCCATTTCGGATTTGCTAGGTGATTGAGAGCACTCACTCTGTCCCTCAGTTTTCTCATCTATGAAGTTGGTACAATAACCCCCACCTCCCAAAGTGGTGACGCTTCAATGACATCAGAAGTGAAAGCATCAAGCACAGTGTCTCTCCCTTTACCCAACGTGTGGTGGTGGCGATGGCGGCAGTATTAATATCAGCTGGAAGCTTGTTGGCAGTACAGAATCTCAGGTCCCACTCCATACCTCCTGAATCAGAATCTGCATTTGAATAAGATCCTCATATGACTTTTAGTCCCCATTAAAGCTGGGAAGGTCTGGCCGGGCACAGTGACTCAAGCCTGTAATCCCAGCACTTTAGCAATTTGGGAGGCTGAGACGAGAGGACTGCCTGAGCTCAGGGGTCAAGACCAGCCTGGGCAACTTGGTGAGACCTCGTCCCTACGATAAATAAAAAAAAAAGAAAAAAAGGGAAAAGAACCGGGTGTGGTAGTGCATGCCTGTAGTTCCGACTACTTGGAAGGCTGAGGTGGAAGGATCACTTGAGCCCAGCAGGTTGAGGCTGTGGTGGCTGTGAGCGTGCCACTGCACTCCAGTCTGGGTGACAGAGTGAGACTCCAACTCAAAAAAAATAAATACATATTTATTAAGTAAAACAAAATAAAGTTGGGAAAGTCTGGCCTACAGCTCATAGGTGGCTCCCATTCCCTTCTGCTCTTGGTTCTTCTCACCTGGAGAGAGACTTGGGGTAGAGAAGACTGAGGGACTTCATGGCATATTCCATCCTCGTCAGCTGGACTGCGTGAGACCTGGAAGGAAGCAGAAACAGCTGGTTAGGGTGGGATGGGAATTTTCCCATCTCTCTCATCATTGGACACGGGGCAACCCAATCCCTATTCGGCAAGCTTCTGCCCTGGTCTCCTTTCCCAACTCATACACACCTTCCCCAGACTTTCTCCCATCTAGCCCCACAAATGCCTATGTGGGGGCTGGTCTGGAAAGTCCCTCAAGTGCTGTGACCCCTATGCCCACCCCTCCGTTGCTTAGTGCTCAGCTGCTCCGCCCGCCCCAGCCCCACTCACTCCATGTTTTTCGGATCCTGGCTCTGATCACACTGAACAGGGATCCCAAGTCGTGGCTGAAGAGGCCCCTGCCTGGTTTGTTCCTGTCCCTGGGGGCAGAGTCCACTCTATGCTGGCAGGAGGTGAGTCATGCCACCTCACACTTCTGGGGACCATTCCCTCACCTCTGGTCTAGAGACCTCTCAGGCAGGAAGCCCAGTCTCAGCCTGTTCTCTCCCCGTGGGTCATTGAGCAATCTGAACCCCTCCCTGAGGCTTTGCATTGGCCAAAATCACTTGCTGTGATGATGAAGATGTTCTATGTTCTCACTCTCCAATACCATAGCTACTAGCCCCATGTGGCTAATATGACTAACTTGATTGAATTTAAATAATTTAAGGTTAAATAGGCCAGGTGTGGTGGCTCGCGCCTGTAATCCCAGAACTTTGGGAAGCAGAGATGAGAGGATTGCCTGAGGGATTTGAGACCAGCCTGGACAACTTGGTGAGCCCTCATGTCTAATCTCTACAATACATTTTTTTTAAAAGGCAACTTCCTCAGGTCCCCTCCTGCTCTGGGAGCTTTTCTGTTCTCTCAATAAATCCTGCTTTCCAAAATAATAATAATAATAATAAATAAATCAACTGGGCATGGTGGTGCACATCTATAGTTCTAACTACTTGGAAGGCTGAAGCCAAAGAATCGCCTGAGCCCAGCAGGTCGAGTCTGCAGTGGCTGTGAGTGTGTCCCTGCACTCCAGCCTAGGCGAGAGAGTAAGACTCCAACTCAAAAAAAAAAAAAAAAAAGATTAAATAGGCATTGTGTCTTGTGGCTCCTGGCAGCCATATTGGACAGCACAGATCTAGGCAGATAGCCCTGGGGTTACCTGCTTCCACCTTTTCTCCTACCCTTCTATATTCCAGCTCTTAAAGGATTCGAACCATTGTACAGGTAGTTCCCTCCACCTGCAATGCCTTTCTCTGATTCAGAGCTAAGATTTTGTAGCCTTGAAGCCCTGGTTGCACTGCTTTCCACTCCTTAGAAAGCCTCCTTAGACAGCTCACGAAAATATTACCCCTTCATCCTGCCCTTCCTAGTCGAATGTGCCTCAGTGTCTGTTTTTGCTCTAGCCACTCAGTCTCCAGGTGCCTGGTCTTGAGTTGCTCTCCCTATTCCTAGCCTTCAGCATAAGGAAGGCTTGGCACAGAGTAAGGAGCACAAGGAGTGTGCACAGAACAAGCCTACCCTCCAGTCGGGTAAAATCACTCTTTCCTCTGAACCACTTGAGGGACTTTCCAGACCAGCCCCCACAGAGACAGAAAGCCTTATACCCAGTTAGCACTACCCAAGTTTGCTTGCTTTGGTCTCATTCATTACCTATCCCTAGCAAAACTCTGCCAAGCCCCACCTCACCTGCTTTCCAGAAGCAAAAAGAAAAAACAAAAAAAAATCAAAATCAAAACCAAAAACAGAAACAAACTCCTTACCTCCCCCTCACACAGCCTCCTGGCCTCCTTGAGAAACTGCCCTGTATGGCCCAGCCCTCCCCTCATTTTATTTCTAGCCCCCATGAAGTCCCTCCCCTGGCCTTCAGCCCCAGCTAGGGAAAAGAGCTTGTGGAGTGAGTTTGCAGCCCTCACCATAGGAATTTCAAGCCAGCCTGACTTCCAGAAAAGGCCTGAAAGGAGGGGAGAAGGCATGTTTCGAAAGCTTTGGAAAAGGATAGGGCCTAGGACAAGATGTTAGGCACAGAGGGCACAGAAAGCAGGCAAATGTGGGTTTTGGTCTCAGCTGCACCCCATACTGGCTGTTTGAGCTTAGACAAGTTACCTTACCACTGTGAGCCTCAGTTTTTCTTATCTGTATAATGGGGACAACGATTTCTGTTTTACAGCATAGTGGTGAGAATTAGTGATAATAAAAATAAAAACTTTGCAACATAGATTCTTAAAAGATGGAAGTGATTATTGGCATAATTGATCATATGTTTATTAAATAATAGCAGAAACTAAGACAAACTGAAACATGGAGTAGTTAAGAGTATGAGATCAGCCGGGCACAGTGACTCAAGCCTGTAATCCCAGCACTTTGGGAGGCCAAGGTGAGGGGATTGACTGAACTCATGGGTTCGAGAACAGCCCGGGCAATTTGGTGAGACCTCATCTCTACCACAAATAAAAAAATTAGCCGAGTGTGGTGGTACGTGCCTGTTATTCCAGCTACTTGGAGGACTGAGGTGGAAGGATCGCCTGAGCCCAGCAGGTCGACATGGGGTGGCCGTGAGCATGCCACTGCTCTCCAGCCTGGGCGATAGAGTGAGACTTCAACTCAAAAAAAAGTGACATATCTACAAATGGGATATTATTTGTCAATAAAAAGGATATATGCTACACATGAAGAAACCTGAAAACAGGTGGAAGAAGCCAGTCGCAAAAGATAAAAAACATAATATATGATGCCGTTTATGTGAAATGTCTGGAGTAGGCAGACCTATTTATGAGTGGTTGCTTAGGAGTAGGGGAAAGAGGGGAATGAAGAGGGGCTGCTAATGAGTACAGAATTTCTTTTAGGATAGATAAAATTTCTAACCTGGTAATCATAGCCTATTTTGGTGATTATTGCACAGCCTTGAAAATATACTAACAATCATTGACGTGTACACTTGAGTGGGCGAATTGTATGATATAGAAGTTATATGTCAATAGGCTATTTTTTGTTTTTTTTGAGTCAGTGTCTCAGACTGTTGCCCAGGCTGGAGTGCAGTGGCATGCTCACGGCCACCCCAGTGTCAACTTGCTGGGCTCAGGCGATTCTTTCACCTTAGCCTTCCAAATAGCTGGAACCACAGGTGCGCGGTACCATGCCTGACTAATTTTTTGATCTACTGTAGAGACAAAGTCTCACCAAGTTGCCCAGGCTGGTCTTGAACCCCTGGGCTCAGCCAATCCTCTTGCCTCAGCCTCCCAAAGTACTGGGATTATGGGCTTGAGCCACCATGCACGGCCAAGGCTGTTTTTAAAAAAATAATTTAGCCTCTCCTTTCTTTTAGCACAGGGTTTTTCATACTTCGATGCATCAGTGGAAAGTTTGCTAAAATTTAGATTCCTGGACCCCACCCCAGAGTTCCTGACTCTGTCTGTGGTTGAATCTAATAATTTGTTTTTGTTTTGTTTTTTTAGTTGGAGTCTCACTCTGTCACCCAGGCTGGAGTGCAGTGGCATGCTCACAGCCAACCCAGCGTCAACCCGCTGGGCTCAGGCAATCCTTCCGCCTCAGTCTTCCAAGTAGCCAGAACTACAGGCGTACACTACCACGTCCAGCTAAATTTTGATTTATTGCAGCAATGAGGTCTCGCCAAGTTGCCCAGGCTGGTCTTGAACCTGTGGGCTCGTGCAATCCCCTCACCTCGGCCCCCCAAAGTGCTGGGATTACAGGTTTGAGCCACTGTGCCCAGCCAGAATTTGTATTTCTAACAGGTCTTTGGTGATGGGGAAGCCATGGCTGCTCAGAGAGCATGCTTTCGGAACTGGTGGTCCAGCAATAGCTGTGCGAGCTAACTTCTCTAAGCTTGATCTGAGGAATAGTGATAAAAACAGCTCCTACGCCATCGGTTTTCATGAAGATTAAATAAAATAGTCATGAAATGTACTTGTACTTGATACAAAGCCTAGTATAGCCCCAGAGCTCAATAAATAGCAATTATTATTATTTCTGTTTATTTTTTGAGACAGGATCTTGCCTGTCACCCAGGCTGGAGTGCAGTGGCATGATCGTGGCTCACCATAGCCTCAAACTCCTGGGCTCAAGCAATTTTTCTGCCTTAGCCTCCCGAGAAGCTAGGACTACAGGTGCTTGCCACCATGCTCTGCTAATTTTTTTTCTGTTTTTTTATAGAGATGGGGGTCTCATTTTGTTGCCCAGACTGGTCTCAAACTCCTGGCCTCAAGTGATCCTCCCGCCTCAGCTTTCCAGAGTGCTAGCATTATAGGCATGAGCCACTGCACCCAGCATATTATTGTTTAGATGTAAATCTTTCCCTAGAGGAGCTCTTAGGCAACAACCATTTATTCATTCAGCAAATATTAAGTGCCTACTATGTGCCAGCCCTCCTAGGGGCTAAGAAAACACAGCCGGAAACAGGACAGTCTTGTCCCACACTTCAAGGAGCTGACATTCCTGGGACAGGAGAGAACTCAAGCCAAGAGCAAAATACTTTCAGGTGTCGGTGTTCTGAGAAGAAGATGATATTATAGCAAATGGCTGGGGAGTCAGATTGGCCTGTGAGTTCAGGAAAGACCTCCAAGGAGGTAGACTTTGAGCTAAATCAGTCTTTTGACATCCTTGGAGAACAATCAAAACAAAGGAAATATCAGTGCAAAGGGTTTGAGAAGGGAATGTGCAGGGAGGATGAGGAGACAGGAACATAAGCAACTTAAACTTAAGAGCAGACCGAGAGCCAGGGGAAAATTACAAGCAAAACACTTCAGGGAAGAAGTTCTAGGGAAAGGGTCAGGGCCCGTCCCTTGGCCATTCACGCCTCAAACATTTATTGAATGTCTGTTGTGTACTTGGTGTCCCATGGGTAGATTACCAATGGATGAGTCAGAAGCAGTCTGGCCCTGATGAACTCCAAGCACAGGCACGGGAGGCAGACCCAGAAGAGCAAAGACAACAGCAAGCTAAAGCCAGAGAGCATCTGCTTAGGGGTGAGGGATGAACTCGAAGAGTCTTTGAAGTGTTTAGAAGAGGATGATTTTGGCTCAGTCGGGGTTTAATCTATTCAACAAATATTTCTTGAAATTTTACACTATGCCAGGCACCATGAGCTGCTGGAGAAACAGATGACTCAGTTTTTGTCTCTGTCTTCGGGGAATTCACACTCTAGTGAGGGATGCTATTTCTGAACTTAGTTCTCTAGTACTGTAGCGCATGGAAATCATTTGCGACACCTTGGAGCAGAGAAGGACTCTAACTAGGACTCAAAATTGAGAAGCCATAAAAGAAACAATTGATACTTTCTACTACATACAAAAAAATTCTGTATGTTAAACTCGTAATACTATGAGCAAAGTCCAAAGACATACAATAAAAAGGGAAACTACAGTATATGGCAACTAATATTACAAATAAAAAGTGACTCTCATTCTCTCCTCTCTGTCTAACTATATCTGAGGAGGGATTCCCCCCAAAGCTGGAATTGTCTTTAGGAGGGCGACCCCCTTGTAGCACAGTCTTCCCCACTAAGTAAGTATTCTAGGATCCTAAAGGCATCAGTGTGCCAGCTAGCGTTCTGAGAGGTTACGTTTGACTTCAGTGAATTTTTTTGTGGCAAACAGGTGACTGGTTCTTCCACCATAACAGTGCACCTGCCCATACCACCCTGAATGTTCAGCAGTTTCTGACCCCAAAATGGCATGACCCACATTCCGTACTCATCCAGTCTCAGCCCGAGCAATGTTTTTGTTTCTCCGGTGAAAAAAAGTCCTCAAAGGGAAGCGTTCTGCCGATGTGGAAGTGGTGAAACAAAAAATGGCAGAAGCACTAAAAGGCATCAAAATGGATGCGTTCAAACACTGTTTTGAGCAGTGAAAAAAGTATCTCAATAAGTGTATTGCATCACACGGACAGTACTTTGAAGGTGGCTAAAGTTTAAACATGTAAGAATAAATACACAGTTTTCTTTTTAAATCCAAAATGTGTTTATTGGGATGGTTTCCCATTCATCTTGACTGGGGAGCTTTTAGTGCTGCTTTCTCCTGAAAGAACAGCCTTCTGTGAGCCTTGCTTTTCCTCCTGTAGGCTGACAGAGGAACAGCCGACACACAAAACTACTCTTTGTGCATGGCTGAAGACTGTGGTGATTTTATAGCATCCTGAGCATTCCACATCCATGAAGTAGGAGTTGGGGCTCTGTACTAGGCACTTCTTCTTGTGTTTTCTCCTCTCCTCTTCTGGAGAGGAATGAAGGAAATCCTTGCGAGAGGCATGCTCTCGTGGGTAGGGTGTCACTGCTGGAAAGGGGAATGCACAATTTTTAATTAAATACATTCTGGGTTTTTGGGCTCCTCCCCGTCGTGTAAATTAAGACCAGTGACACAATAGAAAAATGGACAAAGAATATGAACACAGTCCAAGGAAATTAAATACAAATTTCCTTTTTTTTTTTTTGAGTCGAAGTCTCACTGTGTCATCCAGGCTGGAGTGCAGTGGCACACTCATAGCCACCATAGCCTCAACCTGCTGGGCTCAGGGGATCCTTCTGCCTCAGCTTCCCAAGTAGCTGGAACTACAGGCGCACACCACCACACCCGGCTAATTTTTGCTTTATTGTAGAGATGAGGTCTCGCCAAGTTGCCCAGGCTGATCTTGAACCCCTGGGCTCAGGCAATCCTCTTGTCTCCATCTCCCAAAGTGCTGGGATTACAGGTGTGAGCCACCGTGTCCAGCCCAAATTACCCTTAAATATATGAAAAGATGCTTAATCTTACTTATAGAAAGTGAGATTTTTTTTTTTTTAGTTGGAATCTCACTCTGCTGCTCAGGCTGGAGTGCAGTGGCATGCTCACGGCCAGCCCAGCATCGACCTGCTGGGCTCCGGCGATCCTTCTGCCTCAGCCTTGCAAGTAGCTGGAACTACAAGCGCACACCACCACACCCGGCTAATTTTTTTGATTTATTGTAGAGATGAGGTCTCGCCAAGTTGCCCAGGCTGATCTTGAACCCCTGGGCTCAGGCAATCCTCTTGTCTCCATCTCCCAAAGTGCTGGGATTACAGGTGTGAGCCACCGTGTCCAGCCCAAATTACCCTTAAATATATGAAAAGATGCTTAATCTTACTTATAGAAAGTGAGATTTTTTTTTTTTTAGTTGGAATCTCACTCTGCTGCTCAGGCTGGAGTGCAGTGGCATGCTCACGGCCAGCCCAGCATCGACCTGCTGGGCTCCGGCGATCCTTCTGCCTCAGCCTTGCAAGTAGCTGGAACTACAAGCGCACACCACCACACCCGGCTAATTTTTTTGATTTATTGTAGAGATGAGGTCTCGCCAAGTTGCCCAGGCTGATCTTGAACCCCTGGGCTCAGGCAATCCTCTTGTCTCCATCTCCCAAAGTGCTGGGATTACAGGTGTGAGCCACCGTGTCCAGCCCAAATTACCCTTAAATATATGAAAAGATGCTTAATCTTACTTATAGAAAGTGAGATTTTTTTTTTTTTAGTTGGAATCTCACTCTGCTGCTCAGGCTGGAGTGCAGTGGCATGCTCACGGCCAGCCCAGCATCGACCTGCTGGGCTCCGGCGATCCTTCTGCCTCAGCCTTGCAAGTAGCTGGAACTACAAGCGCACACCACCACACCCGGCTAATTTTTTTGATTTATTGTAGAGATGAGGTCTCGCCAAGTTGCCCAGGCTGATCTTGAACCCCTGGGCTCAGGCAATCCTCTTGTCTCCATCTCCCAAAGTGCTGGGATTACAGGTGTGAGCCACCGTGTCCAGCCCAAATTACCCTTAAATATATGAAAAGATGCTTAATCTTACTTATAGAAAGTGAGATTTTTTTTTTTTTAGTTGGAATCTCACTCTGCTGCTCAGGCTGGAGTGCAGTGGCATGCTCACGGCCAGCCCAGCATCGAACGGCTGGGTTCAGGCGATCCTTCCACCTCAGTCTTCCAAGCAGCTGGAACTACAGGTGCGCGCTACCAAGCCTGGGTAGTTTTTTTTTTTAATTGTAGAGATGAGGTCTTGCCAAACTGCCCAGGCTGTTCTCGAACCCGTGGGCTCAGGCAATCCTCTCATCTTGGCCTCCCAAAATGCTGAGATTATCGGCTTTGAGCCACCACGCCCAGCCACCAATACAATTTAAAACTACACTGAGATGCCGTTCTTCACCCATCAGATTAGCAAGTTGTTAAAGCTGTGGGAAAACAGGGACTTACACACACTTATGCATTGCTGTTGAAAATATTATTGGTATAACCACTGTGAAAGGCACTTTGGCAAGATCTTTCAAAATTACAAACACAGTATGTTCTCCGACACAGCAATACCACCTCTGTGATTCCAGACTATAGATCTACTTGCCCATCAGTGAAATTATATATGTACAAGGTTATTTCCTGATACTATGTTTGTAATAACAAAATGTTGGAAGCAACACAAATGTCCTACAAAAGGGTGTAGGTTAAATAAATTAAACTGTATTCATATAATGGAACGACACTAGGAAGCTATAGGAAAAAAAGTGAAGATATTCTTCATGTACTGATTTGGAGAAAATCTCCAAGATATATTGTCATGTCAATACAAACAGCAACGTCTTTAATAGTGTGTATAATATGCTGCCCTCTGTATTTTTTAAAGGTAAAATAGAAATATAACTTCATAGCCGGGCTTGGTGGCTCAGCCTGTAATCCCGCGCTTTGGGAGGCTGAGGTGAGTGGATTGCCTGACCCCGCAGGTTCGAGACCCGCCTGGGCAACTTGGCGAGACCTCATCTCTACAATAAGTAAAACAAATTAGACGAGTGTGGTAGCGTGCGCCTGTAGTTCCAGCTACTTGGAAGGCTGAGGTGGAAGCATCACCGGAGCCCAGCAGGTCCAGGCTGCGGTGGCCGGGAGCGGACACTGCACTCCAGTCTGGGCGACAGAGTGAGACTCCAACTCAACAACAAAAAAGAAATATAACTTCATGTTTTCTTGTATATGCTTAACGAAACTGGAAGTATATATACCAATAAGTGAAAAAGTGGCTCCCTGGTCAGGTGGAGCAGGGTGGACTGGGTTGAGAGCAGGGAGGATGAAGAGCAGACGTGGAAGTGAGATTTTTCACTGCATACATTTTTAGAAATTTAAATAATTTTTTATACAATTAGCTTTCACTGTACTCTTACATATTTTATTTTTATTTTTAGCATTTTTTGGAGACAGGGGTCTTGTGCTGTTGCCCAAGCTGCAGTGCAGTGGCACAATCACGCTCACTGCAGCCTCAGCCTCCTGGGCTCACTCAATCCTCTTCCTCAGCCTTCCAAAAAGCTGGGACTACAGGCATGCTCAACCATGCCCAGCTAATTTTTTTGATTTTTTTTTTTTGTAGATACGGTGTCTCTATGTTGCCCAGGCTGGTCTCAAATTCCTGAGCTCAAGGGATCCTCCGGCTTCTGCCTCCCAGAGTGCTGGAATTAGAGGTATGAGCCATTACGATGCAGGGTCTGTCATTTCTTCATGATTAAATTCAGGTTAAGTATATTTGGAAGAAATATCACTGAAGTGATGCTGTGTCCTCGGTCTATCAAGAGGAACGAGGTGTCAGTTTGTCTCATTATTGGACAAATTAACTGTGACTACTCGGCTAAGGAGCGTACGCCAGGTTTCCTCACTGAAAAGTTACCGTTTTCTCTTTGCAATGATTAAGTGATCTATGGAGAGAAAGTTGTTAGACTGTGTGAATAATGTGTGCTTGTGGGAGAGTCACAGAACGCTTCCAAGCATCAGTTTTCCCCTCTGGGAAGTGGTGACAATGGGGTCTTAAAATGCACATTAGAGTTTAAGAAAGAGAAAGTGTGCGAGAAGCCTTCGGACAGCCAACAAGAAGCAGCCCAGGCTGAGAACTAAGTTTCCGCGCGGTCCACTCGAGGAGAGGCGGAGCGGGGCGAAGAGAGCTCGAGGGCGCGTGCGCGGGGAGAAGTGACCACAGAGTCGGTCCTCCCAAGACAGAGAGGCCGGAAGTGCTCTTCGCGGAGCCGAGCGGATGTGGGTAGCCAGGTTGGGCGCACGCCGGTAGGGCCCGCAGGCGGCTTGGCTCTGTAGTCATTGCACAGGTCTGCGTGAGGGTCTCGGGGCTTCTGGGCGGCCACAATGGCCTCTCGGGCAGGCCCGCGAGCGGCCGGCACGGACGGCAGCGACTTTCAGCACCGGGAGCGCATCGCCATGCACTACCAGATGAGGTATGAAGTGAAGCGAGGAGCACGGAGGCCTTCTCCCCGGCCGGAGCCTGCAGGGCCTGGGAGCGACGCCGTCCGGCCTCGGGGTCTCTGTCCCCAGCCAGGCCCTGCGCACCTGCCAAGCACCCTCCTCCGGTGATGGCTTCGAGCCTGTCACCCGTCTTGGGAAGCCCCGTCGCCCTCGCGAGCTCCACCCCTTGATCTACCCGGTGCCTTGAGGGGATCCAGCCTCGCGTGTGCTCCGAAGTCACGTCGATGCTGGCCCCGCTGTGTCACCCTCGAAACCTTATTTCTCATTGAACCTCAGTTTCTTCATCTGCAGAGGGAGAAAATAATCTACCTTTTAGGTTTTGGTGAAGACTCAACCGGTAATTCGTTTGAAGAAGGTAGCGTTAGGCCAGCCACATAGTACACTATAGCTGTTGTGTTTTGGGGGATGTGGACGGTAAAACCAACCTTTCCTTTCCTAAAGTGAATTTTATAACCACTGCCCTCTAAGGGATAGTTTTACATTTGATTATTCACTCAACACATGCTTACTAGCTCCTTCCAATCATGCTTTTTATTAGGCATGAGACTATAATAGTGAGCAAAAGCAGACCTGTTCTTTGTATGCATGTTATACCTTCAATAAAAAAGTTTATTAAAGGAAAAAAAAAGAGCAAAACTGTTCCCTGCCCTCCTGGAGCTAGAAGTCCTGAGGTGACTGGGCTTTTTTGTTTTTTTTCCCTTTGTCTACTTTTCCACATTTTCTATAATAAATATTTTTAAATAAAAATTTTTAAAAATTTTAATCTCCTTAAATCCATTGAACTCTCCCAGAATGTTCCTCATGTGTTTCTCTCTAGAGATTTGAAGAATGACAAGCTCTTTGGACCCTCACTTCATTCTTATCTTTAGGCCCCTGCTTAAGGGGGCTTTACAACCTAAACAAGTGTTTTCATGCCTTCCCAGAGCAGAAACATTACCCTTAGGGGTATGAGGAGGATATGTTTGAGACCTGAGAGAATCAGAATAAAAGAAATAAATGCTTCCTTTAGATGTTAAATCTAACTGGAGAAGTGTGGACAGCCTGAGTGTCTTTCCTCACAACCAATATTTTCTCCCTCCAGGCCGTACTCCTATGGTGCAGTCAAAGTCATTTTTCTTTTTCTTTTTCTTTTTTTTTTTTGAGTTGGAGTCTCACTCTGTCACCCAGACTGGAGTGC
>NW_007252077.1:1505678-1517010 GCF_000164805.1 Carlito syrichta
TTCCGCCTCAGCCTTCCAAGTAGCTGGAACTACAGGCATGTGCTACCACGCCCGGCTAATATTTTGATTTATTGTAGAGATGAGGTCTCACCAAGTTGCCCAAGCAGGTCTCGAACTCACGGGCTCAGGCAATCCACTCACCTCAGACTCCCAAGGCGTGGGATTACAGGCTGAGCCACCAAGCCTGACTATTTACTTCTTTAATTTTTTTTTTTTTTTTTTTTGAGTTGGAGTCTCACTCGGTCACTCAGACTGGAGTACAGTGGCCGCTCCCGGCCACCGCAGCCTTGCCTGCTGGGCTCCGGCGATCCTTCCGCCTCAGCCTTCCAAGTAGCCGGAATTACAGGCGTGCGCTACCATGCCCAGCTGATTTTTTGATTTATTGTAGAGATGAGGTCTTGCTGCCTAGGTGGGTCTCGAACCCGCGAGCTCGGGCAATCCACTCACCTCAGCCTCCCAAAGGCGCAGGATTACAGGCTGAGCCACCAAGCCCGATTTACTTGTTTAATTTTTTAAAATTGAGTTGGAATCTCACTCTCGCTTAGGCTGGAGTTCAGTGGTACCCTCACAGTCACCGCAGCGTTGACCTGCTGGACTCAGATGATCCTTCCACCTCTGCCTTCCAAATAGCTGGAACCACAGGCGTACCACGCCCGGCTCATTTTTGATTTATTGTAGAGATGAGGTCTTGCCACCAGTCTTGCCGGGCTAATTTTTTGATTTATTGTAGAATCGAGGGCTTGTCAAGTTGCCTGGGCTGGTCTCAAACCCTTGGGCTCAGGCATTCCTCTCACCTCTGTCTTCTGCCTTTAGGCTGACTATTTCTTAGTCTTTGCAACTTCATATTCCACTACTTCCCTTCCCCCAATGATGTGTTCTTGTCACCCTCAACCACTTGATTTCCTGGAACACAAATGTTGATGCCTTTTTGCCTGCATGCCCTTGTTCCTGGATGGCATGCCTGTCCTGACTCATTCTGGTTTCTTCTAGATAACCTCTGACGTTTCATCCCGTGCAGAATTGATTCCTCCTTCCTGTGATTCCATATATCTTGGAACATATATTTACTAGAACTTTTTCATGTCCTTTTCTTTTTTTGTTTTTTGAGTTGGAGTCTCACTCTGTCACCCAGACTGGAGTGCGGTGGCCGCTCCCAGCCACTGCAGCCTTGACCTGCTGGGCTCTGGTGATCCTTCCACCTCAGCCTTCCAAGTAGCTGGACCTACAGGCGCGTGCTACCACGCCCGGCTCATTTTTGATTTATTGTAGAGATGAGGTCTTGCCAAGTTGCCGAGGCAGGTCTCAAACCCGCGGGCTCAGGCAATCCACTCACCTCAGCCCATGTCCTTTTCTAATTATTTTTTTTCTCCTCTGTTACTTGTGCCCAGCCTCTTATTCAAATTTGTATTCCAGTGACCAGTACAGTTGCCTGGCATGTAGTTGGTGGTCAGAAAAATGTGAATGAAAGGTACTTCTCCCTTTGCTCTGCCCCACAGTGTGACCCTCAAGTATGAAATCAAGAAGCTGATCTACGTCCATTTGGTTTTATGGCTGCTGCTGGTTGCCAAGATGAGTGTGGGACACCTAAGGCTCTTGTCACATGATCAGGTGGCCATGCCCTATCAGTGGGAGTACCCCTATTTGTTGAGCGTTTTGCCCTCTCTCTTGGGCCTTCTCTCCTTCCCCCGCAACAACATTAGCTACCTGGTGCTCTCCATGATCAGCATGGGGCTCTTTTCCATCGCTCCTCTCATTTATGGCAGCATGGAGATGTTCCCTGCTGCACAGCAGCTCTACCGCCATGGCAAGGCCTACCGCTTCCTCTTTGGGTTTTCTGCCGTCTCCGTCATGTACCTGGTGCTGGTGCTGGCGGTCCAAGTGCATGCCTGGCAGTTATACTACAGCAAGAAGCTCCTGGACTCTTGGTTCACCAGCACACAGGAGAAGAAGCGTAAATGAAGCCTGCCTGATGGACTACTCTGGAGTGAAGCCTGGGTCTCCTGTTGAACAAAAGGACAGTAATAGAGGAGTGATTTTAAAATCTCTTCTAGTGATTTTAGCAGCTGTGATACTGGCATCTACTGCAGACCAGCCAAAGTTGTGGAAAGCCCCTCCTGTTACTTTCTGCTGAGATGGCAAAACTATGTTTAATTTATTCCTGGTTGGCTAGAACTGAGTGACCAACAACTGTGAGACAAACAGATGGTTCAAGTTGAAGCGCTTTGGGGTTTTTCTTTAAGACTGAGCCTCATCCTTGCCTCCTTCCCTTTCCATCCATTACCCCTCAGCCACCAAGACTGAAGAAAAAAGGGAGTGTCAAACTCTACTTCCATCTGTAGTTCACAGGTCAGGAGACATTTGGGAAGCTGCTACCCTGCAGGCCGTGGTCTCTTCTGCAAAGCGTTTTGATTTAAAATAATAATAATAAAACTTAATAAAGACTTCCCTGTCAACTCTGTGACTTGTGTTTGGGGCTTGATAGAATGTAAAAATGTGTTGCTTGAAAGGTGTAACCTTGGACACTGAGAGATAAGTCGAAGCTCTGAGAAACCTGGCAGTGACCATAGAGATGTAGACTGGGCATGGGGAACTTAAGTCATAGTTTCACCTTGTAGCTGATTAGCAAGAACTATCATGGCCAGACACTTAAGCTCTCCATCTATAAAATGGTCCGTTCTCATTTATCTAGCTTGGTTTATGGGCTCTTTTGGTTAGATATTCAAAGTATTTCTGTTTATTGGGAGTTTACAATCTAGGTGAAACATGCTATACATGTGAAACAACCAATGAACATAATATCTAATGGTGCAAGTAAGTTAAAAATAGAAGTAGGAGGGGGAGGTGGGGAGAGGGGTTAGGGTTCAAAAACTACCTATGGGGCACAATGTTTTCTGACTGGGGAAAAGGCCACCTGAGACCCAGTCCCTACCACTACATAATACATCTCTGCAACAAACATGCTTGTGTACCCCCAAATCTAAAATTTTTAAAAATAGAAGTAGAAGAGATCTGTGATAAAAGGTTCTTTAACACCTAAAATTCAGACACAGTATTGCATGAAAGTTGTATGTCTCTTCACACTTTTTAATTTTATTTTATTTGTAGTCGGTCTCTGTTGTCCAGGCTGGAGTGCAGTAGCACAATCACAGCTACCGCGGCCTCACTCTGCTGGGCTGAGGCAGTCCTGCCTCAGCCTTCCAAGTAACGAGCCACAGGTGCATGCCACCACGCCCAGCTGGTTTTCTTTTTAATTTATTGTAGAGGTGAGGTCTCACCATCTTGCCCAGGCTGGTCTTGAGCCCCTGGGTTCAGGCAATCCTCCTGCCTCGACCTCCCAAAGTAGTGAGGTTACAGGTGTGAGCCACCTTACCTCACCTTCCTTTGCACTTTATTGTCTTTACATGATGCCTAGATCTGTAACTGCAGAATTCTGCGCTCTCCATAGTTGTAGTCATTCTTTTGTTCTATAGACATTATGTATGTACTTAGTCACTATTAGCTACTAGCAATTCTATAAATCCTCTTCCTCTAGATGTCTAATTTTTATCTAAAATCAGTATGTTCCAAACTCACCTTTGCCTTTCTGCCTCATGCCCATTCCTCTTCCTGCATCCCTGTGTTCAGATGAGTATACAGGAGCACAGCTCTGGGCCATCATCTGTTCCATGACCACTGAGTCCCTACCATGTGCTGATATTTTTGGAGCAACCTAAATGCTTTACTCTTTCAGAAGTTTTCCAAAGTGGTCCCAAGCCACCAGTCTTGCGTTATCACCCAGTACTCCCATTCACACACTGTCACTGTCTTAGTCAACTGAACCTCTTATGAATCCTCATATAGGTTTCATATGGGTTTTCCAGTTTCCTTTGCATAAAAGTTTCCCTTTTCTACTCTAAAGGGGGTAATGGCTAAGAAGCAAACAAAGGAACCCAACTCTTTTCCACTTGTATATTCCTTTATTACACATCCTTGAAGATTAATATGGTAATTCTGGAGCCTTTTGGTTTCTTAGATTGAAAGAGCGAGAATTCTTTCTCTGAATTTTCATTTTGCTGCTTTTGTTGACAGAATTATTAGTTTGCATGTGTTTTCTACACCTCCTGCACATGGTGTGCACTCTGATTTTATTGAACGAAGTCACTTGCCATACTGTAAACTAAAGTGAGAGTATACTTCACAGAGGATAGAACTAAGCTGAAGTATATCCCACTGCTAAATTTAGTACCTGCTGTGGACTACAGGGTTCAGAAACCCCCTGACTTCCCACGTATCTCCCTAAGCAGTGTGTTCTGGTAGAAAAAGCCAGACATAGTAGTGAGTCCCAGATGAGAAAAGTGAGGCTCATAGGAGAATAGTTGGCAGAACTTAGATGGGAACCCAGGTCTTTGGGTCTATCCTCTTAGGACACTATCTCCTGGGCCTCATACTTCTGAACCTCTTGCAGTGCTACAATGCTCAGTACTCTCTGATTTATTGGCAGGCTGATTAATTGACTTGGCAACCCTTTCCCCCACTGACTCCGGGGAAAGTGCCTTCATGGCTTCTAAGAGCTTCCTCCAGCACAGGTATGAAGTTTGTGTGTGTGTGTGAGAGAGAGAGTGTGAGATGTGTAATAGTGCATATGAGTATCACAGGCTTCAGGTCAGTTCTGGAAGGGACGTTTTTTGCACCTCAAGTGTCCTCTTACAGGCAGAATGCCAGCAAGGAGGGATACAGGCAGTGAAAGTCAGAGCAATGACTTTTCCTCTTTCACTCAGACCTAAAATGTATTCTGACTTGGCCTTACCATGATACAAGCTGCCTGAGCCAGCAGAGCACTGAGGAGGGGGAGCGATGTGGGGTATGGGCAAGGGTGGAGTAGGGAGGAACTCCAGATTATAGGAGAGAAGGCTGACTTCATCTCTTAGCTGTGTGTTTGGACAAGTTACCTAATCTCCCTGAGTGTTTCCCAGTCTCTAAAATGGGGTAATAACACCGACCCTATGGGTTGTAGTACTAATAAAATGAGACAAAGTGTGCAAAGTATATGACCCAGAGCCTGATAACAGAATTTCAGAAAATATTGGTCCCATGCTCTCTCTTCCCCAGGGCGTGCTGGAATTCACCCCTATGCTTTTACCTTACATACTTTTTGGAACAGTCTCCAAAATAAATAAGTAAATCAGTAAGACAATAAATAAAATGCATACCTGTTTTCTCTCTTTTTCACTCTTTCTTACTTTTATTCCTTTTCTTTCTTTCTTTTTAGTTGGAGTCTTGCTTTGTGCAGCTTCAACCTGCTGGACTTGGGGGATTCTTCCACCTCAGCCTTCCAAGTAGCTGGAACTACAGGTGTATGCCACCATGCCCAGCTAATCTTTTGGTTTATTGTAGTGATGAGGTCTCACCATGTTGCTCAGGCTGGTCTCGAACCTGTAGGCTCAGGCAATCCTCTCACCTCTGCCTCCCAAAGTGCTGGAATTATAGGTGAGAGCCACCGCGCCTGGCTCCTTTTCCTTTTCTACATGCTCTTTTTCTTCCCTTTCTTCCTTCCCTTCTTTCTCCCTTCCCTTCCTCCTTCCCTCCCTCCCTTCCTTTCTTATTGTCTCTATTTTTTTTCTATTTTGCTTCTCCTATCATACGTTAGCCAGGGTCAGGGAGCAATCAGCCAATATTTTATTTTTTTATTTTTTTGAGTTGGAGTCTCACTCTGCTGCCCAGACTGGAGTACAGTGGCATGCTCACCACCACCACAGCCTGGACCTGCTGGGCTTAGGCGAACCTTCCGCCTCAGCCTTCCAAGCAGCTGGAACTACAGACGCATGTCACCACATCCAGCTATTTTTTAATGATTTATTGCAGAGACAATGTTTCACCAAGTTGCCCAGGCTGGTCTTGAACCCACAGGCTCAGGCAATCCACTTGCCTCGGCCTCCCAAAGTGCTGGGATTATAGGCTGAGCCACTGCGCCTGACCAAGCCAATATTTTCACTGTGAGAGTCAGATCAGAGGATAAGGGTCAAGAAAGAAGATTGCTTTACAATAGAATCAAGTTTCTCACTTCATGCCCCAACATTAGAAAACTCGTTATTTATGAGGATCTAAACCACTATGAGGTAGAATGTGGGGGAGGCTCCCTAACCTGTTCTTAGTATGGCCAGACCACCCTTTCTTCACTTCGAATCTCACTGATGTGTTTTCAGAGAGGAATTTCAAGGACAAAGACAGTGCTGTGTCAGGCAGACCCATCTGGGTTCCAAGAGCAGAGGAAGACAAAGCAGTGGAAGAGGAGAATATAGGATGAAAGAAAGAATTGAGTTGCGAGGGCCTAGCAAAAGTGGAGCTTCCTGGGCTACAGACTTTGACCTTGTCCAAATCATTTTCCTTTCTGCTTCCTTATCTCTTTTTTTTTAATGAAATTAAAACAGTAATTATCACTTATCTGTCTCACCAGGTGGTTAGGGGGATAAATATGAAAGTGCTTTATGAAGTGTGAAATAGATAAACTGCAGCTGAAATGTATCATAATTTCCATCTATTCTGTAATAGAGCACTCATTTCATGATATTCACTGCTAGGCATTGAAGTGTGAGGCCGAGCTTGATAGCTCAGCCTGTAATCCCAGCACTTTGGGAGGCCAAGGTGAGTGGATTTTCTGAGCCTGTGGGTTCGAGACCAGCCCAGGCAACTTGGTGAGACCTCGTCCCTACAATAAAATAAAAAATAGCCGGGTATGGTAGCATGCATCTGTAGTTCCCACTACTCAGAAGGCTGAGGGGGAAGGATCACCAGAGCCCAGCAGGTCAATGCTGGGGTGGCGGTGAGTCTGCCACTACACTCCAGCCTGGGTGAAGGAGTGAGACTCCAACTCAAAACAAAAACAAAAGAATACTAAAGGGTTTTTATCTTTTAATGAATTCAAAAGCTAGAGGCTATTTTTTTAGGATAATGGGTGGAATGCAGCCTTCAGACAGTGAACCTGAAGACTTAGGAATAGTACCGGACAGAAGCAGATAGTAGTTGGGCTACTGAAAGGTGGTCCGGATTGAGTTGCAGGGGGACAATAACAATTCAAGCTGCCTGGTAGTGTACTCCAAACTTTCTTTCCACTGTGTGTATCACTAAGGTGAGGGCTAAAGCAACTCAAATGCTCCACTGGGGGGAGGAAGCTGTGAGATGATGGGGAGGGTTCCCACAAAGATGGAGCCTAGTCAGCCTTTCTCCCATACCGGAAACCACAGGAAACCAGGTCAGTGTGTGGGGCCCACTCCCTTTGCTCCAGGGCTCAGCTATGAGCTCTGGGGCTTCCTGAACAGGCTTTACTGACTAGTGTGTCTTTAGTTGGAGGCCCCTTTGGCATGGATTCCTTTGCCCAGAAGAGCGGGAACTGGTTAATAGGTAAAGAGAGCTTGGCTCTAGTCCAGAGAGGGCACATATGGGGGCATGTGAGGTGTGTGTGCATCCCCTGGTGCTTTTTTTTTCCTCCCCAGCTCTAAATGGTGCCTCAGTCACCTCTGTATCTCCAGCACCCAGTGCAGAGAAGTGCTTGGAGACCCAAGTTGATGGGTGTTGATGGGCGGGCCAGATCTGCAGGTATTGCAAGAGTAGGAGGGGTTAAGAAATGGGCGTACCCCCAATTTAGTGCTTACCCCTTTCTCATTATTTCTCTGCCACAGCAAGAACCCCTTGTCTTTCGGGGGGAGGTAGTAAGTTTTCCTGGGGGACAAGCATTCCTCAGTCCCTGCACTTGGAAATGAAGGAATGTGGCCAGGCTGGCTGGTTAGGATCGAGGAGGAGCTTGAGGGCAGGGCGGGGCCCCAGGCAGGCTGAGGCGAGGGCTCCGGCTGGAACTGTGTTTCTTACTGCTGCACAGCAAGGCCCTGCCACCCACCTTCAGGCTATGCAGCCATGTTCCGGACGCCCTGATCGCACAGAAGCCCATGGGGAGCCCCAGACTGATAGCCCTGCTCCTGCCTCTCCTCCTGCTACTCTGTGGTTTCTCTGCCTCTGCTAGGATTGGCTGTGCCCACCTGCCCCACTGGAGCACCCACTGTTTGCTGGCCTCCCACATGGTGAGGTGCCGCTGTCAGGTAGGGACAACCGCCTGGCACAGGCATAACACTCCTCACTCCCCGGCTGCCCTTTGCTACCTCCCCAGCCCCTGTGCTCTGATGGTAGCCTCAGTGTGTCCTCTGCATAGTCTCAAAGGAGTAACCAAGGTCTTGATGTGTTGAGGGCATGGACAGAGTAGAGCTGGAAAGAAAGGAGTCAGAGTAGAAGGACTATTGGCTATGGATCTCAGAATTGCATGATTCGAGGCAAAGACCCCAGGGAGAATGTTCCTTATGGGGGTCCCTACTGATAATGCCTTTCTTCTTTCTTTTCTCTGCTGGATACTGTACCCTCAGGATGACAGTTTCACTGGTAAGTCTCACTTCCTGCCCCATTCCTCTTCCCCACACCCCCTTTTGCTCCAGGTCCCCACAAGCCCTCCATTCTAATTTTTGGTTCACAACTTGGGAGGTAGCACAATATTAAGGAAAAAGTACGGGTTTGGAATCAAGCTAAGTTAGGATCTGCACTGTGGTTCTGCTGCAGATTCCCATGTAGCCTCAGAACAATTGACTTAACCCCTCCAACTGACCATCAGTTTCTGAGGAGTAGTGTAGCATAGTAGAAATCATTATACAGTAGAGACAGTGCTGCTTCTAACCTGTTGGGAGGATTAAATATGAGACACATAGAAACATAACTATAACATGAAACAAAAACAATCAAATAAGTGTGAGATGTAGGTAAATCTCCAGGCACTTCATAAATGTTGGTTTCTCCCCTTGAATGGTCCCTCACTCCTATCAATAATACAACAATAATCCTTCACATTTTATGGCGCATTCTACTCCGTAAGACATTTTCCCACACAGTACCTTATATGATTTTTACAAAAGCCCCACTTAATGAATGAGGAATTGGATACTTAGAGAGGTTGTGTAACTTGGCCAAAGTCGCACTTTCAAGGTATAAGTCGCAAGCTCAGCCTCAAATCCAACTTATCTAAGGTAGGAGGGACCTAAGACCCTATCATTTGCTTTCCTTTACATCTTTCACAGGAAGTTTTGCCCATATTCCTTGCTGTGCCTGGTTGGCTCTCCTCTCCACAAAGCCTTGGTATGGTCGGCTCTGGCTCTGTTCCCGCTGTTTGTGCCTGCATCTGTTATCAGATTCCTCAGGTACGAGAAACTGCCCTACTCAGGGCCATTCTTAGTGAAGATGTGAATTAGGGACATTTTTAGGGGGCCACCTAGGCTGAGGTATGTGGAACCTGTAACGCTAGAATAAATATTTGGTCCGTTTCAATCTCAACACAGACTTAGAGAATTCTAAAATAGCACACTACAACTGATACTCATGAGTGTAATTGCATACTTTTGTGAAGGTGGTCATCTTTTCACGTAAGATTCTTGGGATTAAAAGTTTTGACATCTATGAACTTTTACCTTCTATTTGTAAAGTAAGACTTTCTTTCTAATGCAACTCTATATTTTAATTGCCTAGCTTAGTGCCTGGTATATACCAAATGCCCATACACTGCTTAAGAATTAGCAGTTTCTAATTTTTTTTTTTTTTTGAGTTGGAGTCTCACTCTGTCACCCAGACTGGAGTGCAGTGGCCGGTCCCGGCCACCGCAGCCTCGACCCTCTGGGCTCCGGCAATCCTTCCGCCTCAGCCTTCCAAGTAGCCGGAACTACAGGCGCAAGCTACCACGCCCGGCTAGATTTTGATTTATTGTAGTGATAAGGTCTCATCAAGTTGCCCAGGCAGATCTCGAACCCGTGGGCTCAGGAAATCCACTCTCCTCGGCCTCCCAAAGTGCTGGGATTACAAATTGAGCCACTGAGCCCGGCCTCTAATTTTTTACTGTTAGAAATAATGCTACAGTGAACATCTGTGTATATAGAGCTTTTTTGGTACTTAAGACATTAGTCATTTTTTTTTTGGTTGCATTATAATTTTCAAGACTAAAGAAGCTTGACATCCTCACCCTCCTTGATTTAAAATGACTTACTATACAACATTGGGCCATGGCTCCATGTGGGGAGGGACAATGAGGGGCTAGATAGTAAGTGTGTCCTCTCTTGCACAGGCCTTCAGCGGGGCTGCTTCCACCTGCTGGTGCAGAAATCCAAGTATTCCAAGTTCAAGTTCTGTAGGAGACACAAGAGTCCATTTGCTCAGGTACTCTCCCTGCCAGTTCCTGCCCTATCCTATGCCCCACAACTCCATTCTTTTTGGCCTCTCATTTTGTTCTCCGGCCATGTGAGAGAGAAAGTATGGAGATGAAATAGAATATTCTGTCCACTACAGAGTAAAGGAAACTGAGGCCAAAAGAGGTTGAGCAACTTACCTAGGGTAACTTAGGTTTCAGATGCAGAAACAGAAACCAGATTTCTTGATTCCTGGCCTAAGGCCGACCTTGTAATCTGCCTACAGAGGAAGCTGTTGGGTAGCTGTTTCCTGTCTGAGAAGAGCCATCACATTTCCATCCCCTCCCCAGACATCTCCCGCAAGGGACTGCGCTCCAAAAGGACCCAACCTTCAGATGCAGAGGCAGTGGAAAGTCTACCCAGACTGGACTCACAAAGGCACGGAAGTAGGCATGGGGTAGGACAGGAGATGGGTTCAGCTGAGTAGTGGTACCTGTACTAAGGCCAAGAGACAAGGCCACTGAGTCCCTCCTCTCGCCAGGGCCCGAGTTCGCCTTTGATTTGCTGCCTGAGGCACGGGCTATTCGGGTGACCATTTTTCCAGGTCCTGAGGTCAGCGTGCGTCTTTGTCACCAGTGGGCACTGGAGTGTGAACAGTTGAGCAGTCCCTTTGATGCCCAGGTATGGAGTGCCATCACTCTGTAAAAAATCCTATCACACAATGCTATAGCAAAAGAGGCCCACTCACTGTAAAAGTAGGGAGATGGAGGCCCAGAGAGGGAAGGTAATTGCCCAAATCTCCTTACATGCATTAAGTCTTCACTGGACCAGACAGAAAAGGCAGGGGGCCTTGTCATCTAGGAGGAAAGGAAAGGCAGGGGCAGGCAGAGACCTGGAATAAACACGAATGACAAGGAGATAAATGAGTATGGTGTTAACCTCCAGTCACTTGGTGTGATTCAGGTTGCACCAAAGAATCTTTTCTTGAGCTTCAAGTCAGTGACAAGTGAGAAAAAAGAAATAGAAGAAAAAATAGCTAAGAAAAAAATTTTTTTTTGAGTTGGAGTCTCACTCTGTCACCCAGACTGGAGTGCAGTGGTCGCTCCTGGTCACCGCAGCCTCGACCTGCTGGGCTCCGGCGATCCTTC
>NW_007252077.1:1517459-1519156 GCF_000164805.1 Carlito syrichta
TGGTTCCAGCTACTTGGAAGGCTGAGGTGGAAGGATCACCTGAGCCCAGCAGGTCGAGGCTGCAGTGGCCATGAGCATGCCACTGCACTCCAGCCTGGGTGACAGAGTGAGACACCAACTCAAAAAAAAACAAAAACAAAAAAAACAAACTTGGGCACGGTGGCTCACACCTGTAATCCCAACATTTGGGAGGCCCAACACTTTGGGAGGCGGGCAGATTGCTTAAGCCCAGGGGTTTGAGACCAGCTGGGCAACATAGCAAATCCACATCTCCACCAAAAAAGAAAAAGAAAATTAGCCCAACGTGATGGCATGTACCTGTAGCTCCAGTTACCTGGGAGGCTGAGGCAAGAGGATTGCTTGAGTCCAGAATTTGGAGGCTGTGGTGAGCCATGACTGCGCCAATGCACTCTAGCTTGGGCAACAGAGTGAGAACCTGACAAAAGAAGAAAAAAAAAGCCTTTCACTTCCCCCAAGAGGTTGTTTCCCTAAAATATAACAAAATGGTCACATTGGTCTTCCATCTCCCACTCTTGGTTCCTGCCTCTCAGAAAATGCCCCATTCTCCCAGCCCAGGCCCTAACATCCCACCTCAACCTCTGTTTGTCACTGTATATAGTTAGTATCATTTACAGGGACTCTTGCTGTACTGTTGAGGCTCTCAGCTCTCTTTGTTTATCTAATGGTGTCCTGTGATGACACCTCACAAGATCACTGTGATGCTAGCATTACATTAATTGAGTTCATGCTTCTAGTACCTCCCACTCGTCTGGCATATGGTGGGGGCTCAGTAAAGAAATATATTCCTTTCCTATCTCCTTTCCCTACACTATCTAGAGCACCTAGAGCAAATGTCAGACTGTTGAGCAGAGACTCTATGAAAGGATATTTCTTGGTGAAAGAAAGGTCTCCTATGAGAGGAAAAATAGGATATGTTGGCTAAGATTCCAGCTCCCTCCTGCCCTGTCCACGGTGCCTATGCTTTTTCTCAGGCATCTCTTGTCTCCTTTTGCTGCTTCATTGACAGAAAATTGTGTCTGGGGGCCACACCACAGAGCTGCCTTATGAATTCCTTCTGCCCTGTCTGTGCATAGAGGTGAGTAGAGGAAAAGATGTCCATGGCTCCACTCCTGGGTCCTCCAGTAGTATAGTTGGTCAAGCATAGCTCCAGAAAGTCAAGTATGAAAAGGATTGAGTGTTACCAAGATACCTAGGAAGGCTGACACCAGCTTGTCTGTGAGCCATACTCTGGGTCAGCAGTGGAAGGGTCCTGCTAAGCATGGGATCTTCTTAGGGCAATTCCAACCTCTACCCTATCCAAACCCTGCTTTCCCTGGCACAGACCTGGCCTCAGTCCACAAACCAAGAATTGACAGCTGCCATCACTGTGTGTTCTGGGGAGTGAAGGCAGGGCATATATGTTCCCAAAAGTCTTGTCCCCTCTTGGCCTCTGTGGCAGGCCTCCTCCTCTTCTTACAAATCTGAAGCACCTTGGCTAGGCTTGGAGACTCAGCACTTTGGGAGGCTGAAGCGAGTATATTGCTTGAGCCTGTGAGTTCGAGACCAGCTGGGCAACTTGGTGAGACCTCGTCTCTATAGTAAATAAAAAATTGAGCCAGGCTCGGTGGCTCAGCCTGTAATCCCACGCCTTTGGGAGGCTGAGGTGAGTGGATTGCCTGAGCCCGCGGGTTCGAGAC
>NW_007252077.1:1519300-1525288 GCF_000164805.1 Carlito syrichta
GGCTGAGGTGGAAGGATCGCCGGAGCCCAGCAGGTTCGAGGCTGTGGTGGCCGGGAGCGGCCACTACACTCCAGTCTGGGCGACAGAGTGAGACTCCACTTCAAAAAAAAAAATTTAGCCAGGCGTGGTAGCGTGTGCCTGTAGTTCCAGCTACTTGGAAGGCTGAGGCAGAAGCATCGCTGGAGCCTAGAAGGTGAACACTGGGGTGGCCATGAGCATACCACTGCACTCCAGCCTGGGTAACAGAGTGAGACTCCAACTCAAAACAAAACAAAACAAAAAACAAATCTGAAGCACTTAGCATAAAGTCTTCTTTGGGCTAAACAAAAAAAGCAGGGGACCTTGTCACCTGGGGGACCAAAGGGAAGGTCCAGGCAGAGACTTGGAGCCATGAGTAACTGCCAGGATGGACAACAGTTGGGCATTTGGGCAGTCCAGAGTGAGGAGCCAACACAGGCTAGTGGGCACCTTGGGTATGGTGAGAGTAGAAGCCAGGGAAGGCCAATATTTAGGAATGTGGATTTCCCTCTTTCTGTGGATAGTTCTCACCAGGTATAAGAGTAATCAGCCCCTCACTTGCTGATCTCTCTCCTATACTCTCCCTGTTCCACCCTTGCCCACTCCCCACATTGCTCCCCGTCCTCTGCTGGCTCAGGCTGCCTGCATCATGGTAAGGTCAAGCCAGAATATGTTTTGGGTCTGCGTGAGATACAAAAAGCCATTCCTCCGACCCTCCCTACCTGCTCCTTTGTCCCCCCAGACATCCTACCTGCAAGAGGACACTGTGAGGCGCAAAAAATGTCCCTTCCAGAGCTGGCCTGAAGCCTGTGAGTGCTGCTCCTACTTTTGTGCATGTTCTCTCTCTCTCTCTCTCCCCTACATACACACACACTTCATACCTGTGCTGGAGGAAGCCCCCAGAAGCCATGAAGTCACTTTCCCTGAGTCAGTGGGGGAAAGGGTTGCCAAGTCTATTAGTCAGCCTGCCAATAAATTAGAGTACTGAACATTGTAGTACTGTGAGGCATTCATATAAATATGAGGCTTAGCACCTGAGACCCAACCTCTACCATTTCACAATCTATGTAACAAACACACATGTGTACCCCAGAATCTAAAATAAAAATGGGGAAAAAAGAAATATGAGGCCCAGGAGGTGATGTCCTAAGAAGACCTGGGTTCTTATCTCAGCATTGCCAATTATTCTTTGAGCCTCACTTCCCTCGCCTGTAAAAAATCATGATGCCTGCTCTGCCTTTAGACTCTTTCTGAATTAAATGTTGCGTATGAAAGAAGTCGGTGACATCTAAAGTGCTGAACACACTTGTCCTCAAGGACAGATGGGACACTCAAATACAAGTAAACAGCACAAAGCAGCCTACAGTACATACAGAGCAGAGTTATAATTAAGGTCTAGGCTTCAGGGCAGGAACGCAGGAAAGGGAGAAGCCCATGAAAGGCTGTCATGAGCTGGAAGGTCTCTAAGCTGGGCTCAGAAAATGGGCAGGATTTAGAAGGGAGAAATGGAAGGCGACGATATTCCTCGTTATGAGAGAAGCCTGAGCAGATTTCGAGTATGGGGAGGAGTAAGGAGCTGTCCAGAATGGAGGCCCAGGAAGGAGAGGAGACAGCTGGATGGAAAGGTAATGAAAGGGGACTAGAGAAGGGATGCTCATTTACTGAGTACGTATTCAGGTCAGGGCACTTGTACAATGTCATTTTTTACTGTTCTGGGGATGTAGGTGGCAAAGTGGGGCCAAAGCAGAACTGACCCTCACCTGCTGACCCTTCCACCTGCCTAGATGGCTTGGACTTCTGGAAGTCAGTGCACTTCACTGACTACAGCCAGCACGATCAGATGGTCATGGCCCTGACACTTCGCTGCCCACTGAAACTGGAGGCCTCCCTCTGCCAGAGGCAGGACTGGCACACCCTCTGCGAAGACCTCCCCAATGCTACAGCTCGAGAGTCAGAGGGAGTGAGGACAGGTGCCCCCAGGACTGGGGTGGGCAGGGCTGGGGCCTAGGGATTTTCTCCCTGACTAACTCTCCTCTCCACTGACAGTGGTATGTTTTGGAGAAGGTAGACTTGCACCCCCAGCTCTGCTTCAAGGTACAACCATGGGTGAGAGGGGATGGGTAGGGTAATGGGTACTACCTGGAGCTTGCTGACTTGCCATTCCTGTATTTCTCAGTTCTCTTTTGGAAACAGCAGCCACGTTGAATGCCCCCACCAGACTGGTGAGCCAATAAGTAACCTCGGCTGCGACTCTCTGCCCCCATTTTACCCTCACTCAACTGTGACCACGCCAAACCCTAGCCCAGCCATGACTTACCCATCAACTGCAGCCCAGTTCCTGTCACTTCCTACAAACAGGGTCTCTCACATCCTGGAATGTGAGCATGGATACCCAAGCCCAGCAGCTGATCCTTCACTTCTCCTCGAGGATGCCTGCCACCTTCAGTGCCGCCTGGAGCCACCCAGGCTTGGGGCAGGACACCTTAGTGCCCCCTGTGTACAGTGTCAGCCAGGTATGGCCTCGCCAGGATTTTGCCCCCACTAGGTCCTATTGCTCAGAGCACAGCCCTCAATTTCTTTGTCACCTCACTGAGACAGACCCTGGGCAGATGGAGGCAAACAAATCCAATCCCTGAGTTCTATCATATGGTTAATTTATTTACTTGATCAGCCTTTGTTCAGCTGCCTCCTCTGACAGTTACAGGGGTCCTCAGTGGAGCAGTTTTAATTCTTTCAGTTTCTGAACTTACAGGAATAATAGAGGCAAGGGACTGGCCCTCCCACACTCAGCTTTTTTCTAGCCTACCCAACCAACTTTCTTTTTTTTTTGAGTCAGGGTCTCACTCTGCCACCTAGGCTGAAGTGCAGTGGCATGATCATGGCCACCGCAGCCTTGACCTGCTGGCTTGACCTGCTTGCACCTGCTGGTGCTATCCTTCCACCTCAGTTTTCCAAATAGTGTGCACCACCACGGCCAGCTAAATTTTTTTTTTTAATTGTAGAGATGAGGTCTCACCGTTGCCCAAGCTGGTCTCAAATCCCTGGGCTCAGGAGATACTCTCACCCTGGCCTCCCAAAGTGCTAGGATTACAGGTGTGAGCCTCTGCACTCAGCACAAACAGCATTTTATGTTGATGCTTTCCCTTGAAGCTAGCTGTTCCCTACCACTACTTTTTCCTGCCTCCACTAGGTACCTGTGCAGAAGTTCTCTGATTATCTTAGGAGCTAGAAGCCCTGGAAGCTGAGTCCTCCTTGCACAATACTGTAAACTACTGACAGATTTAACTCTATTATGTGGACTAGAAACAGTTTGACTAGCAGACTCTCTTCTGTATTTGTGATCTAAAAACCACAGTCAAATACACTGCAGTACCACAGCACCAAGCTAAGCATGATTAGCTCTTTCCAGTTCTTTCTTAAATGCTCACTTGCAGCTTGTTTGTTTTGCATTCCATGAGGGCTCCTAAGCAGATGGATGATAGCAAACACTTAAGATTTAAGACCAAGTCATGCTTAAGATTTAAGATGAAGTCATGTGGGATAACCTAAAATTGAGACCTAAATTCATTGACTCACGTGTTTCTGTGAGCTGGGAAGAGACCACCTTTATTGAGCCACTGCATCACAAGCTGGCTGTAGACTGGGATCTGAGACAGGTATGGCGTAGGAAGTAGAGGATGGAGGGTGTTCCCGAAGGATGGAGATTGCGGTCAACTCCCAGCACCCAGAATACAGGATGGAGCCACATCCTGTCTGTAGTTAGATGGCAATTAAATCTGTCTAATTCAGTTTGCGTTTCCTGAGTGCCTACTTTGTGCTTACCCTGTATTAGACCCGGGAGATGCAAGAAAATTATAACACTCAGTCTCTGTCCTTAAGGAGTTCACAGTTTAATAACAGCTACTACTAATAAATAAATGCACACTTCAGTTTAACATAAAGGGCGTTCACATGCACGCTCTCATCTGATACTCTCAATAATCCAGGAAAATAAAGATAAGAGTCTCTCTCATACACTAATGAACAACTGAGGCTCAGAGAGGAGAGCTAACCTATCTCCAGGCAAAGATCACACGGTCAGGAACTACAAAGGCAAGAGCTAAGCCTGAACCTACATCTGCTGACCCCACGACTTACTTTCTTTCTAATGGGCACGAGAGATACCTCTTCAGCTGTGTAGGAGAGTGAAGCGAGGCAGTAGATAATTAGCCTCCTTGGTTTGTGAGCTGTGGAGGACAATGTCTGCACCCGCCTTCTTTCCTCAGGGCTTGGCACAGAGCAGGTACTCAGAGTATGTTTGTTGTCAAGTACCTGATTGCAGCAGGATTTGACATCTGGGAAAGATCAGTGGGGGCTACTGTGGCTGGGGAAGTCTTGTCAGAGGTGGCCCTTGGCCTTAAGCCTGGTTAGGAATGTGGACCTCATGGGAGGTAGGGAACCCTCTCCTCCCTGAGCCTCAGTTATTTCATTTGTGTATGGGAGATCATTTTTACTTGACTGGGTTATTGAGAGCATCAAATGGGAATATGCGTGTGAATGTCTTTTATATTAAACTACAGTGTGTATTTATTTATTAGTAATATGGTATGGTCAAAGACTCAGGCTGGAGAGAGTCAGATTTGCCTCTATGGGGATGGTCATTCTGCTCTTTGTTCCTACAGACCCAGGGCTCAAGCCTAGTGACACTAGACCTCATCATTCCTTTCCTGAGGCCAGGGGGTTGTGTCCTGGTAAGGAATCCTACCTTTACTCTGCATACAGACTCCTGGCGTCTGTTCCTCTGGTGGCACCCATGCAAAAATGTTTGATTTGGCCAACATGGTGTCTTAAATTGGAACTTGTTGCCACCATTTACATGTGTAAACAAAGCTGGATCTCTGTCTTCTCTTGAAAAAATCAGAAAGCCTAATGCTCTGTGTTCACTTACTGGCATGGTGACAATGAACTGGAGCTCACTGGTGTCTGATTGTTTTGTCAGGGCCTGTACTGTCCAGGTCCTCACAACAACCCTGGCCAGGTTTATGAGGTTATTTTTTGAGTTTGGCCCCTGTCACACTTGAGTTTGCCACCCTTGGCCTGCTTTGTGCAAGGCTGGGCCTAAATTTAGGTGTCAGTCTGTGTTCTGGACCAGACACAGACCTGCACTGGGAGAATTCCTTAGCTGGTGGGGGGACTTTCCTTCTCCCCCCTCCATGTCTTGGTCAACATCCCCTGGATTGAGAGGATGCCCCGGCTCACAGGGGTGGGGGGGCTCTGTGCCCTCAGGTATGGAGGTCAGATGTTCAGTTTGCCTGGAAGCACCTCTTATGTCCAGATGGTGAGTCTTTGGGAAAGGGGAGGTAAGAGGGAGGTTGGGCACTGAGGAGCTGATCTGGGCCTCACCCTGCTTGACTCAGTCTCTCATAGACGTCTGGGGCTCTTGATCCTGGCATTGCTGGCCCTCACCACCCTACTGGGCGTTCTTCTGGTCTTCACCCTCCGACGCCCACTATCGGGTAAGCTCACTTGAACTTGGAGATTCAAATGTGTCCAGCTCCAGCTAGTTGCCCCTTCACTCTCCCCTGTCCCCAGTCTCTGCTACTCAAAGGGGGCCTCAGATTCCCAGGAGTGGTTAACGCAGGGCAAAGGCCCTCAGTGAAGATTGTCACTGTACTGAGAGGCTAGTGGAGCAGAGATCCAGCCTACACTGCCCTTGCCAAGCCTGGCACCCCAGCCCTGGCTCCGGAAGGGGCACCTTTATCGAAATAGCCCCCAGGCTCCTAATAGACCAGGGCTGCTTCGGGTACGAACCCCGCCCCCGCCCCGGCACCCGGCGCAGATAAGGGGCAGGGGCGGGGAGGTAGCAGCATCCTACGGTGCAGCCCAGAGGCCCGGGAGGAAAGGGCTGAGCAGCCCCCTAGGCCCTACCCTATTCATCTGTTTCTCCCGCCCGCAGGCCCGGGCCGAGCGCGGCCGGTGCTGCTCCTGCAC
>NW_007252077.1:1525579-1529533 GCF_000164805.1 Carlito syrichta
GCCTCTGCGCCAAGGGCGACATCCCCCCGCCGCTGCGCGCCCTGCCGCGCTACCGCCTGCTGCGCGACCTGCCGCGCCTCCTGCGGGCGCTGGACACGCGGCCTCCTGCCGAAGCCACGAGCTGGGGCCGCCTAGAGGCGAGGCTGCGCCTGCGGAGCCGCCTGGAGCTGTGCCGCCGGCTGGAACTCGAGGCCGTCGAACTGTCCCATGAAGGCTGAGCAGAGCGCCACTGCGGCCTCGGATGTGTGCGGCAGCGGCGCGCGGGGCACCGCCTTCAACCCGGAAATCCTTGGGATGCCTCCCGAGGACCCTGACCTCTCATCCCCGGAGTCCCAGCCATCCCCGACGAGTGTCCTGCTTCCCTGCCTCTCAGACTCCCGAGAGAGAGTTTCGTTTCTGAGAGCGCTTCTAGCTTTTCTGACGGGGAGGCCCATCTTCCTACTTCCTCCGTTCAAAACCCCAGAAAGAGAGCAGTCTGCATTTGCTCCAGGCTGGGGAGGTTGGGCAGAGGGAGGGCAGGCAGGGGCCATGTCAATACATATGGAGGGTGAGTCTGGTGAGTCCGAGAGGTGGGAGCGGGGAGAAAACCCTCTTGGGTGCCAGGATTCCTTTTCCCGTACTGAAGCCATGTCCAGAATGAAAGGGGAGGACCCTGGGCCCAGGAAAAGAGGCATTGGCTCAGGGAGGCCAAGACAAGGGGGGGCAGAAGACTAATATCCAGAAAGATGAAAGATGAATAAAGGCGAACGTGATAGATAAATGAAAAAATACAAGGTGCTCCTCTAGAGCAGGACCTTGCCTGGGGGTTGTCACGTGTTAGTATGTGACTCAAAGCCTCCATGTTCACACCTGAATCACATCCCTCACATTCCCACAAGCAACGCCTCTGAAAGGCAAAGAAGGGCCTGGCAGTCTCCTTGATCCTCGCTGTGATTCCTTAAGAGAAGAGAGGAAAAGACAGAGAATTGGGTGATGTGTCCATTGACACACAACTAGCTCATGGCAACAGCACAAATGGGATGCCTGACTGCGGGTCCTGGGTTCCTTCTCCCCCATATCACACTTGAGCCTAGGCAAGACAGTGGTGAAAAGCTCACTTTATGTTGCCCTTTGGCCCTATCATTATTATTTTTAAAACTTTTTTTTTTTTTTTTAAGAAATGAAGTTTCCCTTACTTTGCCTAGACTGGTCTCGAACTCCTGTCCTCAAGTGATCCTCCCACCTTGGCATCCCAAAGTGTTGGGATTATAGGCGTGAGCCACCATGCCCAGCCTGTCCCACAAAGGGTCACTGAGGCCTAGGGAAGAGTGTGAGGGGATCTGGAGTGTCCAGTAAAGGGATACCCAGTGGGCCCTGGGATTCCAGGGCCTGTGTCTAAGGGTCACATGGGAAGGGGAAATGCCCCTGGATTACTCAGGCCCTGAAGTGTACTAGGTTGGAGTCCTCCTCCTTAGGGACTCCCAGGGTGAGTAAGAGCTCCCTTACTCAGCCATGACACTTCCGCCCTTCTTCAGGGACCCCTCCCTGCCAGGTATCTGCAGAGAAGGAGGCGGAGAGCCCAAGGAGGAGGAGGCAGCAAGGCCACCACCCTAGTCCCAGGCTGCTGGCTCCCAGGCTTGGTGTGGGAGGGACGGAGAAGGGGCGGGAACAGCCGGCTCCCTGCTGGGAGCCAAAACGAAAGCATTCCGGGCTGGAACCGGGATGAGAGTCAGGACTCCTAGGAGAGGGAGTGCACAAGCTATCCAGCGCTAGGACCCCGGAAGGCTGGGGAGGGATTTCAGCCCCTGTCACCCACTGACACGGGCTGAGTGGGGCCAGGGGTAGGGTGTCTGCCCCCCCCCTCGGGGGGGCAGGACAGGGCCTCAGGCCTGGGTGTCGCCTGGCACCTGGAAGATGCCTGTGCCCTGGTTCTTGCTGTCCTTGGCACTGGGCCGAAGCCCCATGGTCCTCTCTCTGGAGAGGGCTGTGGGGCCTCAGGACGCCACCCAATGCTCTCCGGTGAGTCTGGGGCCCTGGGAGGGTTGGGGAAGGCTCAGAGTTTGGTCTTTGGCACAGTAAAGCCCTCTCCTGGCTCCTGTCACGGCTGCCACCGTCAGAACTGCCCTGGCTGGTCTGTCTGGTGTGATGGGAGAAGAGAAGAATGGGGAAGGGGCAAGAACTATCTTCTTCTGGGAGGGGCTTGGAATAGGGAGCCCCAGAAAGGGGTGGGTGGAGATCTCAGGCAGAGAAGGGTGCTTAGATTTGGGTAACTCTGACGCTCCTTTCCCTCTTTCCCAGGGCCTTTCCTGCCACCTCTGGGGTGAGTATCCCTACTTTTAGAGAGAAAAGAGCTTCCCAGTTTGGCTGAAAGAAAGGGAGGTAACCCAGTCCCATGCCTTCCCTGCCCACCCGCAGCCCGAGTGGTGTCAGATGTCACCACACTGTGTCCTGAACAGCTTCAGCTCCCACTTTCCCTTCACACACAGACGGCGACATTCTCTGCCTGCCGGGGAGCATCGTGCCTGCCTCTGGCCCCGTGCTGGTGCCTACACACCTGCAGACAGAACTGGTGCTGAGGTGCCGCCAGGAAACCGACTGTGACCTTTGTGTGCGTGTGACTGTCCACTTGGCCGTGCATGGTGAGCGAGTCATCCTGCAGCTGCGCGTGTGCACATGTGAGCCTGTCTGGAGTGGGCTGAGGGCTGGGGAATCTGTCAGGCCGCAGTGGGCAACCTCAGTGTTCTCCTAGAAGACATGGCAGAAGGACCCCCAGGCCAGCCTGATCTCCCCAGGCCTGGCTGCTGCTTCCTAGCACTCAACTTTCTGGAAAAAAGCCAAGCCCAAAGCCAGCCCAAGTAGGGGGCCTCACTTGGGCCTGCTCTTGGGTCCTTCTAGGGGACTGGGAGGAGCCTCAAGATGAGAAAACATTTGGAGAAGCAGCAGATGCAGAACTTGAGGAGCCTAGAAATGGTGAGGAGAAACCGGCTTGCCCAGCTGCCCCTGGCCAGGGCCTTGCCTGAGGCCTCTAGGCCTGACCCTTGTCCCATTGCCCACAGCTTCTCTCCAGGCCCAAGTCGTGCTCTACTTCCAGGCCTATCCTACTGCCCGCTGCGTCCTGCTGGAGGTGCAAGTGTCTGCTGCCCTTGTGCAGCCTGGTCAGTCTGTGGTATGCATCATCATCATAATAATAACAGTGATAGCCACCTTCCAAATATGAGTTTTATAAAATGCTTTCCCGTGCATTGTCTCTTGAAGTCCTGATTCTGATCAGAGCTGTGGGCAAGTCCTTTCAGCCCTTTTGGCCTCGGTTTTTCTGCCTGAAGATGGGGATAAGAGTAGTCCTACCGGCTGGGCTCGGTGGCTCAGCCTGTAATCCCAGCACTTTGGGAGGCTGAGGTGAGTGGATTGCCTGAGCCCGCGGGTTCGAGACCCGCCTGGGCAACTTAGTGAGACCTCATCTCTACAATAAATCAAAAATTAGCCGGGCGTGGTAGTGCGCCTCTATAGTTCCAGCTACTTGGAAGGCTGAGGCGGAAGGATCGCTGGAGCCCAGCCCGGCCACTGCACTCCAGTCTGGGTGACAGAGTGAGACTCCAACTCAAAAAAAAAAAAAAAAAAAGTAGTCCTACCTCCTGTACTTGACTGTGAGAAATCACTAGCAATTTTTTGGGTTGGATCTACTATTTTGCATTCCTACCAGCACTTGGCGTTGTAATTTTAAATTTAAGCTGTCCTACTGTGTGCATAATGGTATATCATTATAGTTTTAATTTGTACATCCCAGTGAGTGATGAAGTTGAACACTTTTTCACATGCTTATTGACTGTTTGTGAAATGGCTGTTAAAGTTTTTTTGGCCAGGCTCGGTGGCTCAGCCTGTAATCCCGCACTTTGGGAGGCAGAGATGAGTGGATTGCCTGAGCCCGAGGGTTTGAGACCCGCCTGGGCAACTTGGTGAGACCTCATCTCTACAATA
>NW_007252077.1:1529553-1541383 GCF_000164805.1 Carlito syrichta
CCACTGCACTCCAGTCTGGGCGACGGAGTGAGACTCCAACTCAAAAAAAAAAAAAAGTTTTTTTGACCACTTAAAAAAAAGAATAATCCTACCTCATATAACTGTTGTGAGAATTAAATAAGGTGATACCCATAAAACACCTGGTGTAATGCCCAGTGCCAAAGGGTCTCAGTAAATTTGTTTTCCTTTTTTTTGTAATCTTAAATACTACTCTCATGAACTAGGCATTATTATTACACTCACCTTCCAGATAGGGAAACTGAGGCTTGGAGAAGGGCAGTCTGTGGGCCTGATGTATTTCTGCGGACCCTTGGACTACGAGAAGAATCTTGCCATACATCCCATGCTGTGTATACCATGGTGTTGAGGCTTCCTGCCTCAGAAGGCCACATGTGGTTGGAAGGTCTATCTCCACTGGGGCCAAATCACTCAAACCCTTTGACTTCCCCTCCAACCCCCAGCCCCCACCCAGTATCCTCTTATCTGGAAAGTTGTAGTCTAAGAGAACATCTGTTTGGCCCAAACATTTGTTTGGCTTCGCAAGCAATTGTGAGGCCCATTGAGGCCCTGAGTGTGAGAACCACTTCTGTGGGGAGAGGCTTCCCACATTTGTATTGGGGTATCTCATCCCCTTAGCTTTGGCCAGGTGGTCCAGGACAGCAGGAGTGGGGGCAGGGACTTAAATGGTTAGGGTCTACTCTTGTCTGCTCTAACTGGGGATGTTTACTTTAGAACGTGGTGGGGGGGGCTTTGAAAGAAATCTGAATAGTAGATTTCAGGTTATGCAGTATAAATATAGGCCTTGTTTAGGGAAGGGACCGGTGATCAGAGTGGCCCAGGCAGATATGCCCACAGCTCCTGGCCTGAATTCTGAGCCTTACACCACCAGCCTTCCCCTCTCTCCTCACAGGGCTCGGTAGTATTTGACTGCTTTGAAGCTGCCCTGGGAGGTGAGGTGAGAATCTGGTCTTACACTCAGCCCAGGTACCAGAAGGAGCTCAATCTCACACAGCAGCTGCCTGGTAAGTGGTCCCAGAGCCTCGGGAAATCCAGATCTTGGCCTCCCTTGGTCTCTTTCCCCCTGGCCGCTCCCTTCCTTCTTGCACCCTCTCCCTAGCCCATTCACTCTCAGGCAGGGCTCTGAGCTTGTGTTCTTCCCAGAGTCAGTCTCTCAGGTCTTCTCTCCCCGGGTGAGACATGCTTTCCAACGCTGGGGAAAATGCTTTGGGCACCAGACGGATGTGGGTGGTATTTCGGGTGCAGGGAGCCCTTCCCAGTGCCCTCCATGAGTCAGATCACCCCTTTCCTTCCCTGGCCACCAGCCCCACTGGAGGCTTTTCTATGATCTCTCCCCAGACTGCAGGGGGCTCGAAGTCCGGAACAGCATCCAGAGCTGCTGGGGTAGGGGCTAGGGCCAGGGGCTCTGGGGGGTGGGGCAGAGTCTGGAGTATGAGGGACCCTTGGAATCCACTTCAGATCTGGGGTATCACATTCCAGAAGCTCATAGAGCACATTTATTCATTCATTCATTACACTGGGAGTATAAAGAGGAATCACTCCTTATAACACATATTTATTAGTACCAGGGACCTCTAGACACCCAAAGCATTGACAAGATTATGGTACCCTCTTTTATATATCAGAATTAAAATAACATTGAACCTGAAATAAGAGCTAAGAAAGTCAAAGTTCTGATTTTTTTTCCCCATGTACTATTTGGGTTTTGTTTTAGTCTTGTTCATTTTTTTGTTTTGTATTTTCTTTTTTATTTTGTAGCATATATACATAAACATGTATTCTAATGTCCACTTCAATTAGTTTTTACATGTATACATTTACACAAGTAGCACCAGATCAAGATATAAACTATTACATTTTTTTCAACTTTGCTTTCTGAAAATTCGGTTCCTTAAAATTAAACTTGGCCTACCTCTTTGGCAACCCCTTAAAGACTACCCAGCATCAGAACTTTTTTTTCTTTTTATACTTTCTGCTTTTAGGTCACAACTTCAGAACTTTAAAAACACAGACTCACATTACATTTTATTTCTTTTTCTTTTTTAAATGAGAGTCTTACTTTGTCACCCAGGCTGGAGTGCAGTGAGACGATCACAGCTCACCACAACCTCTATTTCCTGGGCTCAGGTGATCCTTCTGCTTCTGCCTCTCAAGTAGATGGGACTAACAGGCATGTGCCACCATGCCCAGCTAATTTTTTGGTTTTTTATAGAGACAAGGTTTTGCTATGCACCTAGGCTGGTCTTGAACTCCTGGCCTCAAGCAATCTTCCCACCTAGGCCTCCTAAAGTGCTGAGATTACAGGCATGAACCACCACACCTGGCCTCATTTCTTAATTTTAAAAAATTTTGAGTTTTTGAAATTAATTAATTAATGAATTATTTTAGAGACAGATTCTTACTCTGTCACCCAGGCTGGAGCTCACTATAACTTAAAATTCCTGGGCTCAAGCAATTCCCCTCAGCCCTCTGAGTAGCTGGGACTACAGGCACATGCCACCATACCCAGCTAATTTTTCTATTATTTTTTGTAGAAATAAGGTCTCACTCTGTTGTCCAGGCTGGTCTTGAACTCCTGGGCTCAAGCAATACTCCCTCTCAAATTACTGGGATTATAGCCGTGAGCCACCACTCCTGGCTAGGTCATGATTCTGAGCAAGGGAAAATGATTTGTTTTAAAGTAGTTACAAGATCCTTGTGGCTGGAGAGAGAGAAGCGAGGAGAAGAACTCTCCTAAGACCACATAATGGGGCCTCCATGGGCTCTGCCCTGGGCCAGCTGCTAGAAGCAAAGTCTGGTCTGAGATGGGGACACAGGCTCCGCTCTCCAAGGGCTTCTGGGTCTAAGGGGCTTGAAGAAAACTCCAAAGGGTCAGTTGGTGGGTATGGCCCAGGCTTTGGTATGCAGAAGAGGTGAAGGAAATCTAAGCTTCCCTCTCTCTCTTTGCCTCCCCACCAGCCCTGCCCTGGCTCAACGTGTCTGCGGATGGCGATGACGTGTGCCTTGTCCTGGACATCTCTGAGGAGCAGCACTTTAGCCTCCTTCTGTACTGGAACCAGGTCCAGGGGCCCCTGAAGCCCTGGAGGCAAAGAAACCTGGTGAGGCCTACCCCTCTCCAAGTCCATTCCCACTGTAGGCTGATGTTCATGCTAAGGATGAGTGTGCACTCTCAAGGAGGACTTTTGAAGATGACACACACAAGCAAGGGAACGTTGGTGGAGGAGCTTCTGCCTGCCTGGTTTCCTGGACTTTGGCCTCCCCTATTTCTCTTTCTTATCTTCTCCAACTTGCCTCCTTTTGCTTGTCCCACAGACTGGGCCACAGACCATTACCTTGAACCACACAGACCTGGTTCCCTGCCTCTGTATCCAGGTAGGAGCAGAGTCCAGATGGACACTAGGGGAAGGGGATTGGGAAGATGACGGGAGGGGGATGGCCCCCATCTTCCTGGTCTCACCATCCTCCAGACTCCTCTTTGAGGTGGAGACTGTTGCTCCCTGGGGTGGCCAGTCCTCTCTTGACCCTTGCTGTCTTATGCCTTCTGTCTGTTACATGCCTATAATGCTCTTCCTGGTCCTCCATCCACAGGACTCTTACTTATGCCTCATGGCCTCATTCAGATGTCACTTCCTCCTTGAAGCCTTCTCCTACTCGTAGCTCCAGTTCCCCCTTTGTGCTCCCCTAGAGGGTAAAGCAAGTACTATAGACTTAGGCTGGTTTGAATTTTGGCTCTTGCCATTTGCTAGCTGTGTGACCTTGAGCAAGTTACTTCACTTCTGTGAGCCTGCTTCCCATCTGTAAAATGGTAATAATAATAGGACTAACCTCCTAGGGCTATTATAAGGAAGTATGCCACATCCAGGCTCTGTCCTCTCCCTCTGTCTGCACATTTATTTGGCCATTGGACCCCATTCATTTCACCTCTGGCATTAATGTCTCTCATTCTCTCTCTCTCTCTCTTTTTTTTTTTTTTTAATTAGGAGTCTCACTCTGTTGCCCAGCCTGGAGTTCTGTGGCAAGTTCATGGCCATTGCAGCCTCCACCTATTAGGTTCAGGTGATCCTACACCTCAGCCTTCCAAGTAGCTGGAACCACAGGCATGCACCACCATGCCTAGGCTTTTTTAATTTGCTGTAAAGTTAGGGTTTTGCTAATTTGCCCAGGCTGGTCTCCAACCTCTGGACTCAGGCTATCCTCTTACCTCGGCCTCCCAAAGTGCTGGGATTACAGGCGTGAGCCACAGCGCCCGGCAATGTCTTTCATTCCTTTCCCCCTTCGTCTCCATCTCAGTCCAGTGTGGACCTCTATCCTCTCCCCAGACTGTTGAAATAACCTCTAGCCTGACCTCCCTTCCCCGCCATTGTGGGCCGATATTCTGCTCGCAACTTCATCATTTCCACTATGTTTTCCCCATGATTTACCTTCATGGTAACTTTATAACCTCCAGTGGAGCTACTTGCCAAGACACACCCACTTATATGCCTTCGCTGAGGCAGTTCCCACTACTTCAAATGCTCTCACCCTTTTTTCATGTAGCCAAATCCTCCCAGCTCACTTGTCACCTCCTTCCCAAAGCTTTCCCCCAGCCATCTAGCCACTCCTAGCTCCAAATTCCCCTGTACTTGTTCAGTCTTTCTTTGTCTATTTATTAACTTCCTTTCTTATTTGGATGTCTTATTTCTTGTACCCAACAGATGCTCAATGAATATTGTGAAATGAGTGACTGATTTACTAATTTATTTACATATTTTATCCTTGCTACAACTATGAGTTTGTAATTTCCTTGAAAGCAAGCAAATCATATCTGATTCAGATGTAATAACTTTGCCAGAGGGAGGGGACCCGAGGGGGTTGCCAGTGAGTGTTCTTAATTAAAAGTTTGATGAATAAATTAATATATTCTTATCTCAAGTGCTCAGCACAGGGCTAAGCACATAATCGGTGCTCTTAAAAAGTCTAGTGAAGAATAAATGAATTTGTCCTTAGCATCTAGCTCATTACCTGGCACACAGTAGGTGCTCACAAAGTGATTGTGGAATGAATTAAAATTAATTATGGAACGTCCCTTTTGCCTACCATACTGCTAAGACACATAGTAGGCACTCATTAAAAGCTTGTTGAATGACGATGTTACCAGTGCTGGACATTATGTTTGTTGGAAGAAGAAATGTGTGCATCTCCAGGACTTTGTGAATGCCAAGAAGACCTTATGAAATATCTGTTGAAAGCATGTGTCCCCACTGCCTAGCAGGGAGCTGGGCACATGCCCATGGAGGGTTGGCTGGGTTGAACTGACCTGAGTTAGAGCTCTGTTTCCTTTCAGGTGTGGCCCCTGAGGCCCGACTCCATCAGGACGAACATCTGCCCCTTCAGGGAGGGTGAG
Source organism: Carlito syrichta (assembly GCF_000164805.1). NCBI lineage: Eukaryota > Metazoa > Chordata > Mammalia > Primates > Tarsiidae > Carlito > Carlito syrichta. The sequence continues at coordinate 1,534,955 of NW_007252077.1, forward strand.
CGGACTAGCTTGGGGACAGAGTTGGAGACTGTGCCGGTGGACAAGCGGACTAGTGCCTGGCGTGAGGTGACCCATGCCCTTTCCCTGCAGATCCCCGTGCACACAGAAACCTGTGGCGTGCTGCCCAGCTGCGGCTGCTGTCCCCACGGAGCTGGCGGCTGGACGCACCATGCTCTCTGCCCGTCCAGGCAGTGCTATGCTGGCAGATACCAGGTGGGGGCCCCTGTCAGCCGCTGGTCCCTCCGCTGTCCTGGGAAAATGTCACTGTGAACGTAAGCAAGGCAGAAGGCAGTGCCCAGGATGGAGGGAGAGAGGGGAACCCAGGGTCCCATTTCATGACCCAACTCATTCCTCTCTTTTCACAGGAGGCTCACCAGTTCCCGTTGCTGAACGGCCACCCTAACCTCTGTGTCCAGGTCAGACAGGGGTGCCAGAATGCTGGGCTGGGGGCAGGACCTGTGCAGACCCCCAACCAAGTCACTCACTTTGTTCTTGGGCCCCTGAGGCTTGGTGGTTAAGGCCTTCCTCTTTGGGAGTTCCACTATTTACTGTAGCAGTGTGAGGGGCCCTGGGCAAGTCACTTCACCTCTCTGAAAGTTAGCCTCCTCATGTATTTAACGCAGGTAATAAAACAGAGACTACTTCATAGAGTGGCTGTGAAGATGAACTAAGAGAAGTGCTTTGGCTTAGGGACTGCTACAGATTAAATGCTCAATAATGTTGGCTGCTTTTATTATTGCTGTCACTATTCTATTTCTCACCTGTAGAATGGATACTCCACAGTTTCAGGTGCATTCAGGGTGGTATGGTCATAGACAAGTTGTTCCACAATTTTATAAAATTTTATTTTACTAAAATATTCACTCATCCAAGACTTATTGAGCATATACTAATCACTATTTTAGGCACCATAATAGATCCTAAAGTCCCCACCCTCATAGAACTTGTGTTCTAATGGAGAAAGGCAGACAATAGGCCTTGTAAGTAAATTATACAGTATGTTAGAATTGCATACAAATAATATGGGAAAAAGTGAAGGGATGAGGGAGGACTGGGGTTGTAATTGTGTGGGGTGGTCGGGTAAGAAGGGAATCTTTTCTTTGAGAAAGTGGTTAGATGAGAGGGAGCATGTAAAACGCTCTGTAAGACATGCAACAAGCTTAGGGCTGGAAGGCCCTTTAGTGCAGATGATTTCACAAGGCTAGGGCTGAGAAAGATGAAATGACTCCTGATTACCCGGCCTTGAATCCAGATCTGTCTAAGATCAGGTCCAGACTTCCAACCCGACAGGCTTTCTCTTGCCTGCCCCTTCTCTTCTGGTCTTTCTGGCCTTGGCTCTTGCTTTTCTAGTGCCCCTAACCCCGGCCCCTCCCAAGCAGGTGAGCAGCTGGGAGAAGCTGCAGCTGCAAGAGTGCTTGTGGGCTGGTGAGTGGGGCCTGGGGGACACTGGGGCAGAGTTTCTGAGACAGGGGTGATCACTGGCAGTGCTAGTTCCTGGGAGTGAAGGAAATGCATGGGGGTAGGGGATGGGATGGGAAGTAGGGGGTGGGAGGGCAAGCAGCAACTCCCAGCAATGTTTGGTTTTGGTCAGATTGGCCTCTCACCCCTTTCAGACTCCCTGGGGCCCCTCAAGGATGATGTGCTGCTGGTGGAGACACGCGGCCCCCAGGACAGCAGATCACTCTGTGCCTTGGGACCCAGTGGCTGTACCTCACTGCCCAGCAGGGCCTCCACGGTGAGGGCTGGGGGACCAGACCTTCCTCCACAGACGTCTCCAGCTCCATCTCAAACCTGCCTCACATTTTTACTTCATCTACCTTGTGATGGTCTCTGGGGATGCGGGGTTGACTCAGACATGGGCTCTGCTCAGTGGCTTCTTAAAAGTCTCCCACCCACTTCCATTCTGCAGCTGCGGCCTAGTGGGTGCTGCCCCAAGTAACACCCCCCAACCCATTGTCTTGGCAGATGGCTGCTCGCCTCGGAGAGCACTTACTACAAGACCTGGAGTCAGGCCAGTGTCTGCAGGTGAGTAGGTGGCAGGAGGGCCCTGACCCACTGTCTAAGGGCAATAGGCCTAAAACTAGCACTCACCTGCTGTCTATGTGTGCTGTTTTGTGTTCAGCCCTAGGAAAGTTAAGAGTAAAAGAAACAGTTATTTCCCCAAGGAGCTCACTGCTGACTAGAGACCAGTAAACAGCCACACCCACAGGCACTAAGTATTAGGTTCCAGGGAGAGCTTCAAGGAAGCATTTCTTCCTGTGGGTCAGATTTGGTGTGGAAAAAAGTCACAACTAGGCAGTAAGCATAACATAAGCAAAGGCAGAGCAGCTGTAGGAATCTGCTGTATGTGGCGGGGAATAAGCATAGTTGAGGCTGGGAATTTGGAGGTGAGGCTCACCAGAACTTGGTGAGTGTTGAACACCAAGCTGGGGATCCTGGACTTGGTTCTGTTTGTGTCTTGCAGCTGTGGGATGATGACCTGGGAGCGCTATGGGCCTGCCCCACGGACAAATGTGAGTATTACAAGAACTGCCTTTCCTGTCTGTTTTTGCAGGGGCCACGTGACCGTGCCCTTCCCTAGGCTCAGATAAAGAGCTTGCAAGGATCTTAGGATCACCAAAAAGATACCATCTCTACCTGCCACACATAGAAGTCTAGCATGACATTAGCCAATCCCTTACATTTAGTAAGTGTGAGCTATTGTATACTCACAAGTGTGAGCTCACAACTCAAAAGCATACCCTAGGAAACTGACCTAGGTGGGATGAGGGGTTCTGGGGAAAGATTTGAGTGGGACTCTGAGGTTGAGCTAGCTGAAGGGGATAAAGATGCATTTCTGTGAGCACTCTGAGGTACTTCTTTGAGAAACTCCACGGTGGCCATGGCCAGTGTGACCAGAAGGTCTTAGGCAGGCCTCTGTCATGAGATGACGATGCAGGAGACGTGTGGGGAAAATGGATGTTTTGTTTAGAGCAGCAGGAGCTTTTGAAGGGTTTCGATCAAATTTATATATATGTAAACCAAAAAGTGACTGAGGCAGATCTGTCAATTTAGAGGTTTATTTTGCCAAGGCTGAGAATGAGTGGGAAAAAGAATCACAAGTTACAGCAGCATCCATGGCCTATGCTTTTTCCAAAGAGGGTTTTGAGGACTTCAAAAGGGAAAGAGCAAGCAGGAGGGGAAGGGGAAAGGGAAAAAAAGGGGAAAGAGGGTACTGTCAATGAGGCAAATGGTTACATTCTTGTGAGGCTTTGATTAGGGCTTAGTGAATCTACATTCTGCCTGTGAAGAGGGGGTAAAGGTCAATTACGAATTCATCTAGCTCTCAGTAAATCTACATTTTACATAAGATAAGTAAGCATGTGCAGTTATAGCTGTCTGGTAACAAAAGGAAGACAGTTTTTGCGTATGTGTGTGTGACTCAGTTCCCAAGCTTAACTTTCCCTTTGGCATAGTGAGTTTGGGGTCCCGAGATTCTATTTTTTGTTTTCCTTTCACAATACATATATGGGGGTGCACCAAAAATGTATACACTTTTTTTTTTAGTTGGAGTCTCACTCTGTCACCCAGGCTAGACTGCAGTGGCACACTCATGGTCACCCCAGTGTTGACCTGCTGGGCTCAGGCAATCCTTCCGTCTCAGCCTTCCAAGTAGCCAGAATTACAGGAGCGCACTACCACGCCTGGCTAATTTTTGATTTATTGTAGAGACAAGGTCTCACCAAGTTGCCCAGGCTGCTCTCGAACCCACGGGCTCAGGCAATTCACTCACCTCAGCCTCCCAAGGTGCTGGGATTACAGGCTGAGCCACGGAGCCTGGCTGTATACACATTTTAAGAGATGTTATCTATTATTTTTCAAAGTTGAATTAAATTACAGTAGCAAGCTGGGCATGGTGACTCATGCCTGTAATCCCAGCATTTTGGGAGGGAGAGGCGAGAGGATTGTCTGAGCTCAGGGGTTCGAGACTGGCCTGGGTAACTGGGTGAGACTTCATCTCTACAATAAATTTTAAAAATTGGGCAACTCCCTCGGGTCCCCTCCCTCTGTGGAAGCTTTTCTGTTTTCTCAATAAATCCTGCTTTCCAAAACAAAAAAAAATTAGCTGTGCATGGTGGCACGCGCCTGTAGTTCCAGCTACTTGGAAGGCTGAGGTGGAAGGATTGCCTGAGCCCAGCAGGTGGAGGCTGCAGTGGCCATGAGTGTGCTACTGCACTCCAGCCTGTGTGACAGAGTGATACCTCAACTCAAAAAAAACCAAACAAATACCAACAAAAAATGAGGGTAGCAATGTGGAGTATGATGTTTGCTCAGCTGTGTTTCCATCATTTTGTTTGATTGTCCTACCCATTGCATGGTGATGCTAGCATTCATTTGATTAATGCTATCTTTTGAACAAACGTCATACTTAAGACATGTATATGGTTTTTTTTGGCACCCCCTGAATTTTGAGAGACAGGGTCTCACTCTGTTGCCCAGACTATACTGCAGTGGTGCAATCATAGCTCCATCTAGCCTTGAACTCCTGGGCTCAGGGGATCCTCCTGCCTCAGCCTCCAGAGTAGCTGGGACTATAGGTGTGTGCTACCATGCTTGAATAATTTTTTTCTTTTTCTTTTTTTTTTTGAGTTGGAGTTTCACTCTGTCGCCCAGACTGGAGTGCAGTGGCCGCTCCTGGCCGCAGTGGCCGCTCCTGGCCACCGCAGCCTCGACCTGCTCCGGCGATCCTTCTGCCTCAGCCTTCCGAATAGCCCGAATTACAGGCATGCGCTACCACGCCCGGCTGATTTTTTGATTTATCATAGAGATGAGGTCTCGCTGCCCAGGCGGGTCTCGAACCCGCGGGCTCAGGCAATTCACTCACCTCAGCCTCCCAAAGGCGTGGGATTACAGGCTGAGCCACTGAGCCCGGCTTTTTTTCATTTTTGTAGAAATGAGTCTTGCTATGTCACCGAGGCTGGTCTCCAACTCCTTGCCTCATGCAGTCTTCCCAAAGCACTGAGATTACAAGCATGAGGCAATGCACTAGCCTTCAAATTTATTTACATTTATATATTTTTTGAGTCTGGCTCTGTTGCCCAGGCTGAACTACAGTGGCATGATCATGGCGCATCGAAGCCTCGACCTCCTGGGCTCAGGTGATCCTCCCAGATTAGCCCCCTTGAACAGCTGGGACTAGAGATGTGCACCACCACACCAAGCTACTTTTTACATTTTTTTGTAGTCTAGTCTCGAACTCCTGGGCTCAAGCGGACCTCTTGCCTCGGCCTCCCAAAGTGCTGGGATTATAGGTATGAGCCACCATGCCCAGCCAAATTTATAATTTTAAAAGGTCATTTGGTGAATGGATGGGAGGCAAAAAAAGACAGACCCGACACACCAGTTAGATTATTGCAGACATCCAAGACACCAAGGTCAAGGGCACAGCAACTTTAGACTTAGGGGACAATTATTAGCTTCCAAAAAGATTGCTGCCCCGTATGTCCCTTGCAGCACTATTTTTAAAAGATTATTATTAGCTGACATTTGAGCACTTATAATGCTTGGCATTGTGTTAAGTGCTTTACGTGTATTAATGTATTTAGTCCTCATATCAACCCTAGGAAGTAGACAGACACTATTGTTATCCCAATTTCACAGAGGTGAAAACTGAGGCAGAAGGTGAAGTTACTTATCCAAAGTCACCCAAACAGGTGGAGCTATATTCATACACTGTCTCTGACACTATGTGCTGTGGACTTGGGGCAAATCATTTCATTTTCTAAGTCTGTTTTTCTCCTGTGAAGTGGGGTGAAAGTCTGAGGTTTCTAACTCTTCTTCCCGTCTCCCAGACATCCACAAGCGCTGGGCCCTGGTGTGGCTGGCCTGCCTCCTCTTTGCCGCTGTGCTTTTCCTCCTCCTGCTTCTCAAAAAGGACCACGTGAAAGGTGAGCGCTCCCTGGCTCCCATCCCCCGGGGAAAGGGCCAGAGTGGACCCGGGCGATCCCGAGGAAAGGCGGCGGCCAAGCTCACCGGCTGCCTTCGCCCCTCTCCCCTCACAGGGTGGCTGAGGCTCTTGAAGCAGGACGTCCGCTCGGGGGGTGAGTGGGCGCGAGTGCCGGGCGGGGGGCCGCCCCCTGCGGCCCGGGCCTCGGCCCTCACTTCTGCCTCCTCCCCCCGCTCCCCGGCAGGGGCCACCAGGGGCCGCGCGACTCTGCTCCTCTACTCGGCCGACGACGCGGGCTTCGAGCTCCTGGTGGGCGCGCTGGCGTCGGCGCTGTGTCAGGTGCCGCTGCGCGTGGCCGTGGACCTGTGGCGCCGCCGAGAACTGAGTGCGCAGGGGCCCCTGGCCTGGTTCCACGCGCAGCGGCTCCAGACCCTGCAGGAGGGCGGCACCGTGGTCTTGCTTTTCTCGCCCGGGGCCGTGGCGCTGTGCAGCGAGTGGCTGCA
>NW_007252077.1:1541488-1552439 GCF_000164805.1 Carlito syrichta
TCCCGGGCCCTGCAGCCAGCCCTGGAGAGCTGCTTTCAGCCCCCGAGGGCCCCGGGGCCGGGACGCGGATGGGACCTGGGGCGGGGGACAGTACCGGAATAAAGGCAGATGCTGTTTTTCTATCCACGCGGCGCACACGTGTCTCTGCGGTGGAGCGGCCGGGCTGGCACGCCGCCTTTCCAGCCCCGCGGCCCTTTAAAGCGGGGACAGGTGCCGCTCGGCGCCGCTTCTGGTTGGCTGGCGCCCAGGGACGCCGTGGCACATGGCCCGCCGCCATTGGCTGGACGGCGGGCTCCGCCTCCCGGACTGCGGCGCCGGGGGAGGCCGGACGTTTCACGCAGGCGGTGGCAGCGACGCGCTGGGGAGCCCGAGCCCGCGGCGCCCGCAGGCTCGGCGGGTGGCCTCCTCCTCCGCGCGGTCCCCGCGGGCCTGGATCCTTCCCTACCGGCTCGTGGGCCGTGCCTTTGTCAGCCTGCGCGGCCCGATCCTGGCCCCGTCTCTTCATATCCGGCTCCGGGCTCCTCCCCCCAAGACCTGGGTTCCGGACACCTCCCCCCGGACCGCCCATCCGTCCTCCTCTCCCTCAGTGCTTGGAATCTGACCTCTCCCTAACGGTGCTGACCCAGCCCCTAATAACCTTTGTTCAGACCCCAAACAATGGGCTGACATCTGTCCCCTTGCTGAGGATCGAGGCCACCCTCTCCCCCACGGTAACGGGGATAACTTATTTTTCTTCTAGAATTACGGATTATGCATCTTTCCCCACCCATTTCCGCTGGCCTGCAATACCGCAGTTTGGCCTCCTTTACTTACAATAACACAGATCTGGATTCTCAGCCCCGCAGCACCTCAGAACCGACCCTTTTCTCTCTAACGTGGGTCCTGGCTCCTTCAGTGAACCCTGCCCACACCCTCTATTCACAGGTCCCCAGTCTGGGAAAAGATGGCCCCACAGCCCCCGAGGGGCCTGGTCCCAGCTCTGCTCTGGGGTCTGATCCTGTTCCTCAGCCTCCCAGGCCCCATCTGGCTCCAGTCCTCTCTGCCTCCCCAGTCTTCTCCCCTGCCTGAGCTCCATCCCTGTCATACCTGCCGGGGACTAGTCGACAGCTTCAACAAGGTGGGTACACCAGTAACCTTGTGGGAGAGGGAGCCAGCTACTCTAGCATAGTGGTTGAGCGTGGGAAGCTCTGGGGTGCAAATCTGCATGAATTCAAGTCCCATCTTGGTCGCTTACTAGCTGTATGGCCTTAGTCAGGTTGCCTCTCGGTGGGTCAGTTTCCTGGTCAGTAAAATAGTGAAGTGCTAGCTGTGCCACGCTCTGTACTTAGATATTACTAATTTTCACTGTTTCCAGGGCCTGGAGAGAACCATCCGGGACAACTTTGGAGGTGGAAACACTGCCTGGGAGGAAGAGAAGTTATCCAAATACAAAGACAGGTAAAGGACTAGGGGGAGGGCGTATAACCCCCCTTCCAATTTCTGCTTCCAAGACTCGGGACTCTTGGAGAGCACTTATTCATTCAACAGTACCACTGGGCAGGGTGCAGTGGCTCATGCCTGTAATCTCAGCACTTTGGGAGGCTGAGGAGGGAGTATTGCTTGAGCCACAGTTTGAGACTGGCCTAGGCAACATAGCGAGACTACAACTCCACCAAAAAAATTTAAAAATCAGGCCAGTGTGGTAGTACGCACCTGTAGTCCCAGCTACTTGGGAGTCTGAGGTGGAAGGATCGCCTGTGCCCAGGAGGTTGAGGCCTTGGTTAGCCGTCATCCTTGCCACTGCATTCTAGCCTGGGCGACCCCAACTCAAAATGTGTGTGTGTGTATCACTGAACATCTGTAGTACAGCAGTAAACAAGGCAAGCAACATCACGTCTTCCTGGAGCTTACGTTCTAGTAGAGGAGACAAGCAGTGGATAAGTGAATAATAAATGTCAGGCAAAGAACAAATAGTATAGCAAGGTGGACTATAGAACAATGGGAGGCAAGTTGTCCAAGGTGTGACACGTGAACAGAGACCAAAGTGAAGAAGCAAGCTGTGTGGCAGTCGGAGAGGGATTTGGGCAGAGGGTGGGACTGAGCTTGGCGTATTTGAGATGTGGCTGGGAGGGTGGTAGAAAGTGAAGGCAGAGGCAGGTTCTGAAGGCTAAAGAAAGTTTCGATTTTGTTCTAAGTGTAATGGGCAGCCACTGGAAGGTTATGAGCAGGAAAAGTGATGTGGTCTTACTTAGGCTTTTAAAAGGCCTCTCCCGCTGCTATGTAGCAAACTGACAGTAGGGGGCCCGGGTGGAGGAAGCAGGGAGACCAGTTTGGGAGGCTAGTGCACCATCTAGGCATGAAGGCCGTGTGAGCTAGCGTGGTATCTAGTGGTGGATGGTGAGGAGGGGTCACATTCTGGGTATGTTTCACAGATAGACCAAAAGGATTTGATGATGGATTCACTATGGGCTGTGAGAGAAAAGGTGGAATAAAAAATGTTTTCTAGATTTGGGGCCTGAGTAACTAGGTGAAGAGTACAGTTATTTTCTGAGATGGTAAGATCTGAGAAAGTTTAGGGGGCAGTGAGGATGAGGTGTTCTCTTTGAACATGTTGGGCTGAGATGTCCAATGGACATCTGAGTATATGCCATCCAAGTCTGGAATTCAGGGGAGAAATAGGAACAGGAAACAGGAATTTGAGAGTCATCAGCATATAGTCAGTATGTACAGCCACGAGAAGACAGGAGATCCTCTAGGAAGCTGAGGCCTGAGCCTAGGCTCCCCACTTTTTCTGTCAAATTGAAGAGGAGTCAGCAAAGACTTGGAGTTAGACTCACTTGGTTGTCAGTTCTCACCATTTGTAACCTGAGGAAGGTTACTTAACCTCTCAGAGCCAGTTTCTTCACCTGTAAAAGGATATTCATATCTGCTTTGTCTATTTCATAGGACTGTGTTAAGGATTAAACTAGGATAAATAAGCCGGGCTCAGTGGCTCAGCCTATAATCCCAGCACTTTGGGAGGCCGAGGCGAATGGATTGCCTGAGCCCACGGGTTCGAGACCAGCCCGAGCACCTTGGTGAGACTTTGTCTCTACAATAAATCAAAAATTAGCTGGGCGTGGCAGCATGCACCGGTAGTTCTGGCTACTTGGAAGGCTGAGGTGGAAGGATCGCTGGAGCCCAGCAGGTTGACGCTGGGGTGGCCGTGAGAAGAGATTTTGTTATTATGTAGCATTGGTCATTCTCCTTTCCCATCACGGACCTCAGTTTCCTCATTTAGGAATAAGGGGATTGGCCAAGAGACAAGAGCATTTCCAGCTTTATATGGCCTCCTGTGTTGTTAGTTTTAAAAATCACCCTCACCAGCCATGGTGACTCATGCCTATAATCCCAGCACTTTAAGAGGCTGAGGTGAGAGGATCGCCTGAGCCCACAGGTTCGAGACCAGCCTGGGCAACTTGGCAAGACCTTATCTCTACAATAAATCAAAAAATTAGCTGGGCGTGGTGGCGCTTGCCTGTAGTTCCAGCTGCTTGGAAGGCTGAGGTGGAAGGGTCGCCTGAGTCCAGCAGGTCAAAGCTGCGGTGGCCATTAGTGTGCCACTGCACTCCAGCCTGGGCGACAGAGTGAGACGCCGACTCCAAAAACAAAAAACAAACAGAAATCACCCTCTATATGCCAGGCATTGTGCCAGACTCTTTAAATACATGATATATCTAACTTGGCGAGACCTCATCTCTACAATAAATCAAAAATTAGCCGGGCGTGGTAGCGCACGCCTGTAGTTCCAGCTACTTGGAAGGCTGAGGTGGAAGGATCGCCGGAGCCCAGCAGGTCGAGGCTGCGGTGGCCGGGAGTGGCCACTGCACTCCAGTCTGGGCGACAGAGTGAGACTCCAACTCAAAAAAACAAACAAACAAATAAATACATGATATATCTAATATTTGTATATTTATTTTTTTAACTGTGGTAAAATACACATAAAAAATTTACCACTAGAAATGTTTAGTACATTCACAGTGTTCAACCATCACCACTTTCTAGTTCCAGAACATTTTCATTACCCCAAAAAGAAACCCATACCCATTAAGCAATCATTCCCCATTCTCCCCTTCCCCCAGCTCCTGGCAACCACGAATTTGCATTAATCAAACAAATATTTATGGATCTGCCAATTTCATTGGAATCATAAAATGTGTGACCATTTGTGTCTGGCTCCTTTCACTTAGCATAATTTTTTCAAAGTCCATCCAAATTGAAGCATATATCAGTACTTCCTTTTTATGGCTGTATAATGCTTCGTTTTATAGCGCATTATTTTCTTTACCCTTTCATCCATTGATGGACTTTTGGGTTGTTTTTACCTTCTGGCTATTGTGAGTACTGCAGCTGTGAATGTTTGTGTACAAGCTTTTGTTTGAATACCTGTTATCCATTCTTTTGGGTCTATACCCAGGAGTGGAATTGGTAGGTCATACATTGATTTCATGTTTAACTTATTGAGGAACTGCTTTTCCATAGTAATTGTACCATCTTGCAGTCCCACCTGCAATGTAAGAAGGTTCCAATTTTTCCACATTTTTGCCAACACTTGTTATATGATATATTTGTAATCATATCTTCCCAGTGATGGTATTGTATTCCATTGTTGAGCTGCAGGAACTGAAGTATCTTAGAACATACCGGCAGGGGAGGTATTGTTGTTTCCATTTTACAGATAAGAAAACAGAAGTTAGGAGAGGTTAAGTGACTTGCCCAAGGTCACACAACTAGATTTGAACCCAATTCTGTTTGCTTCCCAGAACCAGTACCCCTTCCATTATGCCCCATGATCCCTCCTTTGATATGGTCCAGGATGGGTGGGAAAAGACCTGCAGTGGGTGAAGGGGGCGCAGAGCCTGTTCCCACCACCCCTACCCTGTCTGGGCAGTGAGACCCGCCTGGTAGAGGTGCTCGAGGGTGTGTGCAGTAAGTCGGACTTCGAGTGCCACCGCCTGCTGGAGCTGAGTGAAGAACTGGTGGAGAACTGGTGGTTTCACAAGTGAGTGGCATGGGGGCCTTCCCTGGGAGTGGGTCACAGTTGGGCCCTAGCGAAAAGGCCTTTGCTTAGCCAGGAAACACGGGGGTTGCATGCTGGGGGCTGTGTCCTGTTTCTGTTCTTCCAAACCCAGATCTGTTAAGGACTTGCTGGGGGACCCAGGCTTCCACTATGAGCCTCAGTTTACCCCTCTGGCAAATGAGGAAAGAGCTTTGATCAAGTAGCTTTATGGGTCTTATGCCTAAGATGGGCTAAATCCTGGGAGAGGTGGGGAGGGTTGCAGCACCTTTGACACTATCTCAGTTCCTCTTCCCCCTGCCTCACCCTGCCCCTGCCTCAGGCAGCGGGAGGCCCCAGACCTCTTCCAGTGGCTCTGCTCAGAATCCCTGAAGCTCTGCTGCCCCTCAGGCACCTTCGGGCCATCCTGCCTTGGTGAGTTTTTTAATTCCTCTCGGGGGATAGTAGGAGACTGCTGAGCCCAGGGATCCAGTCCTGGCTCTGTCCTTAGCTGGCTGTGTGAGCTCAGGCTACTCAGATAACTTCCCTGTACCTCAGTTCTCACCTGCCTCACAGGGCTGGTGAGATGAGCCAATCAATGAGGGAAGGCTGTGGAAAAGGTACAGGGGCTAGACTGAGTTGGACGAGTGTGGTTACTATTGTGTGTAAGGGAAGTGCTAGCCCTCCTAGACCCTTCGTTTCCCATGCTGGGTTGGACTGTTACCTTCCTGGGGAGGGGTGGATGTTGCCCTGAAGCTCCCATTGTCACCATCCATCCACACACACAATCCTGGTGCAGGAGCTAAACTTACTACCAGCCCCTTTTAAAACAGTCTTTCCTGAAACTGCAGATAAAGATGGCCAGTTGAGTCTTTATAAAGAAAAGATTTGTTGGCAGAGTGTGGTGGTTTGTGCCTGCAATCCCAGCACTTTGGGAGGCCAAGCCAAGAGGAGATCGCTTGAGCCCAGGAGTTCAAGACCAGTCTGGGCAACATAGCGAGACCTCATCTCTACAAAAATAAATAAATAAATTAGCAGGATATAGTGGTGCACGCCTATAATCCCAGCTACTTGGGAGGCTAAGGAGGGTAGATGTCTTCAGCCCAGGAGTTCAAGACTGCAGGGAGCCGTGATTGTGCCACTGCATTCCAGTCTAGGCAACAGTGAGACCCCCAACTTTTAAAAAAAAGATTTGTAAATAATCTGTTTCTCAAAAAATTGACTTAAGTGAATTTCAGTTTTATGACGAAATATTATGTTGTCTTTAAAGTCAATTTTCCTCTTCAACAATGTTTAATGATATATGGAAATATTCTCTTGTATATCAAGGTTGTATAGAAGACCTCACCCTGTCTGGTGTCTTCCCACAGCCTGTCCTGGAGGTGCGGAGAGGCCCTGTGGTGGCTACGGGCAGTGTGAAGGGGAAGGAACGCGAGGGGGCAGCGGGCACTGTGACTGCCAAGCTGGCTACGGGGGTGAGGCCTGCGGTCAGTGCGGCCTTGGCTACTTTGAGGCAGAGCGCAATGCCAGCCATCTGGTATGTTCGGGTAGGTAGCCAAAAGGTGTGGCACAGGGCAGGGCAGATGGGACACCTGCCTGCCTGTCCTCACACTGTCCCCATTCCACCCAGCTTGTTTCGGCCCCTGTGCCCGATGCTCCGGACCTGAGGAATCACACTGTTTGCAGTGCAAGAAGGGCTGGGCCCTGCATCATCTCAAGTGTGTGGGTGAGTGGGGCCCTACCTGTGGTCTGGGGAGGGTGGGAGGGGCCTGAGCTTGGTTTCTCACTCCTGGAACACACACATGCCTGGGCTAGGCCAACACAGCCGTCGTCTTCATGGAGACTCCACCCTGGCTGGGAAGGCAGAAAAGGAGCCAAGGCACTCACAGTGTAGACTGACCTGTGGGTAGGAAGAGATGTCCCTGATCCAGCCACTGGAGATGGCGGTGGGCAATCAGGAAAGGCTCTCTGGAGGAGGTGACACCTTGGCCAAGTCTTGAAAACTGAGGAAGGGCTGGCCAGAGGATATTGAACTTGGGGTCAGGAAACCTGGATTCAAGACTTGGTTTGGTCCTGCTTAGCCACTTAATACAGACTAAGGTAAAGGCTAGGCTACTGTAACCAAAAGACCCCCAAACACTGTGGCTTAAAGAATCTAAAGGTTTACTGTCATTTTTTCACACCACAGTGCTGAAGTGAATGGTCCCAGCTGGCAGGGAAGTTCTTTCTTGTCACAGTCATTGAAGGGCCCAGGTTCTTCCTATCTTACTGTACAATCTTCCCCTTGAGTGTTGTCTACATGGCCAGGGCTGCCATGGGCACCTCTGTGTTCCATGTCTCAGCACGCAGGAAGTGAGAAAGGGGGAAAACACATTGTTTTAAAGCCAGGCGAAAAGTGGAGCTCATCACTTCTGTTTACATCCTGTTGGCCAGAACTCAAATCACAGTGCCACACTTAGCTGCAAGGCAGGTTGGAGAATGCAGTCTCTGGCTAGGCACCAGAGTCCAGCTGCACCTCTACTTCTGTGTTGGTGGACAACTTGCAGTCTCTCCCACCATTTAATGCTAGGCAAGTCCGTTCCCTAGCAGCCCTGGCCTCAGTGTCCCTGTTAGTTAAATATGGATTGAAATTCCCATCCTGCTGTCTCTCTGCAGACATCGACGAGTGTGGCACAGAGCGAGCCACCTGTGCAGCCAGTCAGTTCTGTGTGAACACCGAGGGATCCTACGAGTGCAGAGGTGAGTGTTCGCTTCTGCAGGGGAGGGGATAGGGGAGGATAAGAGGAGCTGCTGTACACCAATCCCTCCAAACTCCCCCCTTCTCAGGCTCCAGAGCCACCCCGCCAGGCCTCCTCTTCTGGAGCGTGGCACCCCCAGGCCTCGGGGCAGATCTCACCCTCATCTCTCCTCTTCCTCCCCCAGACTGTGCCAAGGCCTGCTTGGGCTGCATGGGGGCAGGGCCAGGTCGCTGTAAGAAGTGTAGCCCTGGCTTCCAGCAGGTGGGCTCCAAGTGTCTCGGTGAGTCTCCTGCTGATGGGACATAGGCACCTTGGAGTGCCTTGCCTGCCACAAATTGAGAAGGGGCTGGAATTTGGGTAGGGTAGGGGAAGGAAGGGTGGAATGTTGCCTGGGCATGGGCACAGGGGAGTGTCAGGATGTGAGCAAGACAGAGTCAGGGGTGCTGCGTGAGGAGCCCTGGCAGTCGGGACTCTGACCCCTCCCCACCCTCCCTCAAGATGTGGATGAGTGTGAGACAGAGGTGTGTCCAGGAGAGAACAAGCAGTGTGAAAACACCGAGGGCGGTTATCGCTGCATCTGTGCCGAGGGCTACAAACAGATGGAAGGTGTCTGCGTGAAGGAGCAGGTCCCAGGTGAGCCCTGGGGAGGGGAGAGGGGAGGAGGAGCCAAGCCCCTTCTCCGGCAGCAACAGCAACAGCTATAGGCCCTGAGACCCACCTGTCACCCATCCCCAGACTCTGAGACCCAGACTCTGCATTGACTTTTGGCAGCCTCACACCTTCCAGGGTAGAAGGAGAATCAGACTTGGTCAGATCACTCTGCCTACCCAAGTTTGTTTCCACATCTGTCCAATGGGACTAGTCCTTGCCCTGGCCTGCTGAGAGTTGTCATATGCCGTGGGTATGGTGAGATGCTGAGTAATAACAATGATGGTGATAGGGATCATTTCCCAGCTCTTACTGTATGTCAGAGGCTCTTCCCAGTGTTAGCCGACTTAACCCCTGAAACAACACAGTGCCCAAGGCATCATCCTCATCCCCATTTTACATGTGTGGAAACTAAGACACAGAGAGGTGAAGCTGCTTGTCCAGGCTATGTGGCAAGCAGGTTGCAGAGCTGGGATTCCAATCCAGGCAGTGTGGCCCTGGAGCAGGACTAACACATGTAGTATATGCTCTGCCCCTGACTTGCCCACTGCATGGCCTTAGTGCGTCCAAACCCTTCACTTCTCTGAGTCTCAGTTTCCCACTCAGTGGGATGGGGATAATAACTGCTCCTTGTGGAGTTGTTCTGGACAGTGAATGATGTTGCATGCCTGGTGTGCCAGGCAGGCTTGGCAGCAGTGTTGATTATGGGAGTCCTGGGGAGGCTCCAAGCACTGCCAGGAACAAGGGTAGCAGTGTCAGGTTGCAGCTCTTGTCCCTCTGCAGAGTCGGCAGGCTTCTTCTCAGAGATGACCGAGGATGAGCTGGTGGTGCTGCAGCAGATGTTCTTTGGTGTCATCATCTGTGCACTGGCCACGTTGGCCGCTAAGGGTGACTTGGTATTCACCGCCATCTTCATTGGGGCTGTGGCTGCCATGACTGGCTACTGGTTGTCAGAACGCAGTGACCGTGTGCTAGAGGGCTTCATCAAGGGCAGATAATCCCTGCCACCGCCTGCAGGATCTCCCACCCAGGCTGTCCCCAGAGCTTGGGCCTCTCTCCTGCTGGACACTGATGATATCTCGGTTTGAGAGTGGGATAAGCACCCCTTACCTGCCTTACGGAGCAGCCCAGGTACCCAGGCCTAGGTAGTCGAGGCCCCTGGGGTGAAAAAGTAGCCTTGAAGTTGGATGCCATGAGATCTTCACCTGGGGGGACTGGGCAGGCTTCACAATGTGTGTGAACTCTGAAAGTTTCTCCTTATGGTGGCTGCTAGTGAGCTTTGGCTCTTGCCTGGGATGAGAGGGGTCCCCACAGGGGTGGGCTGTCAGAGCCCCCTCCTGCCAGCTGCATGCTGCCAGCTCCTGTTCTGTATTCACCCCATCCTCACCCCCCCATTTATTTATTCATCTCAGGAAATAAAGATCTCAGAAAATGGAAAAGTTTCAGTCTTACTACCTGTCCCACCGCCACCATGGGGGAAGTTTCCTAAAACCCTGGGAAATGGAGGGCTGCTCTGATGGAGTAGAGGGAAGACAAAGGAGAGGCTTGGCCTTGAAGTCGTGTTAGAAGGGGGATAGAGGAGCTGGGTTTAGGAACAGAACTTTTTGAGTTCAATACTAGCTTCATTTGGTGAAGGACATGGGATAGATGGCTTTCGCCTCTGAACTTTACTCTTCTCGTTCCTAAGATGGGCCTGATCATGCTTTCCATTCAGGCTTAATATGAGAATTAAATGAAGTGATGTGCAGAGCTAGACAGTGCACAGCAGATAAATAGTAGATGGTCAATACGATACTGGTCCCCATGATTACCAGGGCCTTCAACGTCAAGCACCCTTTTTTCTGGAAGTCCTCCCCTCCCCAGTGTACACAGGCCTTAGAATTACTGGAGGGCAGGGCTTCCTATCTCTTCTCCGATTGAGTACAGACAGGATCCTGGCATGGCCAGACGGAAGCATGAGCCAAGTCCTAAGGGTTTATTTCTTTGGCACAAAGAGGACTGTCAATCTGGACAAGCGTGGCTCATCTCTCCACATTGGGGAGTCTGTAGCACCTGCTCCCCATTCCGCATGCCCAAATCCATGCACATCCACCCTGTATTCCGCATAAGCCACAGCCTCTGTGCAAAATACCAGCTGAAAAAAATAGAGATATTAAAAAAAAAGGGGGGGGGAGGGCGTGGGTTCACACTCATCTGTCCCCTGGGGCTGCAGTCAGGTGGAGGCCTGGGAATGCCAATTTTTCAAATGCTCAGCCGTCCCAGTTGGCTATGCCATGTGGGCATCGAGGGCAGGTCCTGCGTCAGGACATCTCAAAGCTCGATGGTATCGCTGGAGGCGCTGCGGGAGTCCCCAGGTTTGCCGCGCTGCTGGACGTCGCCCTGGGAGTCCCCAGGCCGAGCGGGGGTAGGGTCAGGGGCTGGGGTCGGGGCAGGCAGCAGCTGCACCGTGCTGGGCAGCTCATCTAGGGGCAGACTGTCCACCGACGACAGCCCGTGGCGCCACGGGTTCCAACTGATCTTGAGCGAGCCCCTGGAGAAGCTGTCCAGTGAG
>NW_007252077.1:1553822-1558500 GCF_000164805.1 Carlito syrichta
GCCGGGGTCCCGCCGGGGCGGCCGCCAGCGCGGCCAGTGCCAACAGCGCGGGCAGCAGGAAGAGCACCCCCACCCCGTAGACGTGCAGCTCCCAGGAGAAGCTCAGCACCCGCCGCAGGGGGCCCCAGCGCAGGGGAGGCGCGGTGGCATTGGCTGGGGGGCTGGAGGCGGGGGCTGAAGCCGTGGAGCTGGCTGAGGGCTCCGGAGGGAGAGGCTGGCCCAGGGCTCGCTGCGTGGTGACTCGAATGAGGCCCCGGCGTGACGTCGAGGGGGCCTGGACTGGGGGTGCTGGGGGATGGCTTTGGGGGCGCCCGGGCCACTCCTCGGCTTCATCTGCAACAATAACAATATTAAAATAGCCCTTTGAAAAGTGCTTTCAATTTTCTGTCATTCTCTAGTGTGATCGGCAACTTATTTAACTTTTCCAGTATCTCTGCAACATGAAGGTCACAGCACCTCACTGGGTGTGGAGAGGATGAAATGTTTAGCACGGTGTCCAACACCAGTAAGTGCTAAGTGGAAGTGAGATATCATTTTTATGAATGAGATTATCAGGGAAGTTGGACCCTACAGGGGCTGAATATTAGAAGTACCAGGAGACCAAGGAATTTCTTGGGATGTGGCCTGGACACTGGAATTTGTAAAAGCGCCTCCAGTGATCTGTAGGAGTTGGAGAATCACTGCACTAAATACATCCATGTTACGTATAAGAACATTCTCGCCCCAGAGTACCCAGTGAGTATTAGTTTATTATCCTAAGGTGCTTGAAGAAGGTCCTGGCCAATTCCTTTAAGCAGGCATGTGTCCCCATTCACTCCCCACCCCCCACCCTCCATATACCCGTCACATGTTTTTGGTTGTTGGACAAAGTATGCCCTTTCCCCCAACCCCCGGCCATGCCCTCACCTGGCTGCAGGGCCCCCACAGGGCTCTCTGTTCCATTTGTAGCTGGGCCAGGGTCTGAGGGACCAGGGACAAGGGACTTGGGGGTGCCCGGGGCCTCCACTGCTCCTCTCACCCGCTGGGGGGAGATGGGATCTGCTCCATTTATTTCAGCTATCTCTGAAATGACACAAACAGTCGTCACCTTGCCCAACCCTCCTGCGGTCCCCAAAGTCCAGTCCCTCGGGAGAAAGGCACAATCACCCGCATCTGCCAGAAGGAGAAAAATGAGAACCAGAGGGATGTAGAGGTCAGACAGAACTGGGGCATCCAGCTGTCCTGGGACACTGTCCCTTCCCAGCCCTGCTCAGCACCCTCACTGTGATACTCACCTTGCTTGGGCGGGCCATCAGGAGCCTCTGAGATGGGCGGACCTGCGGGTTGGGGGCCTGGTGAGTCCTTAGTATCAGGGAGGTCAGCCTGCTTGGGTGGAAGACCTGGGGAGCTGACTTCCCAGGTCTCCCCAGCTCCAGCCTTCCTGGGGGGCTCCAGCGGCAGCTCCTCAGCAGGAGGAAGGCTTCCGGACAAGGCCAAGTCTGGCTGAGTCCCAGGCTCCTGAGAAGACGCCACCTCAACTGGGGATATCGGACCAACACCATGGGCTGCCGGCTCCTGCTGGGTGAAGAGGGGGCCTTGAGCTGCCTCCTGGAAGTCCTCCTGAAGCCCATCCTGTTCTTCCAGCACTGGCCTCCTGACAGTGCCTGAGTGGGACACAAGAGTGGGGGGAGGGCCCTGGTGGTCCAAGGGAGAAGGGTGCGGGATCCTGGTCTTGGCTTTGGCCTTCAGACCCTCATCTCTAGGTGGTCGCTGTCCCACTTGGCCTCCAGGTTCCAGGGAGGGAGGAACTGTGGCTCCCCGGAGTTGGAGTCTAGGAGTTGTGGGGATGAAAGTGAGATGAGGGGGCCCCACGGGATGGGGAGCCAGTGCTTCCTGCTCCAGGGGCTCCTGTGAGTCAGGAGATCCTGTCCAGCCATGGGAGCTTGGCCCTCGAGCCATCTGGAGGTCATCAGTCACTGGAAGTCGCTCTCTCTGAACCCCATGGTCTGCTCTGGGCCCATGCAGGGCTGGGCCAAGGTTAGAGGCTACAGGCTTCTCAGGCA
Organism: Carlito syrichta; assembly: GCF_000164805.1. NCBI lineage: Eukaryota > Metazoa > Chordata > Mammalia > Primates > Tarsiidae > Carlito > Carlito syrichta. The sequence continues at coordinate 1,555,865 of NW_007252077.1, forward strand.
TCTCTTCAGCAAGGGCATGGGGGGCATCGGAGTTCCAGGGACCCTCATCTCTGTGGGTCTCCCAGAAGAAGTCAAAAGCCTGGGGCTCCGAGCCCATGGGGCTCTTGGAGTGGGCTCCTGGGATCAGGTGGGTTTCTGAGTGGTCAAGTGGCCTAGGAAGGCCCCTGCCCAGGGCAGGGCGAGCCCCTAGGGATGACAGCAGCAACAGCAGCAGGAAGCCACATACATGGCCCCATGGGCAGGCGGCCATGGTCTACTCCGACGTCTGGGCCTGGAGCCCTCAACTTCCAGTCCTCACTGGATGAACCTAAAAAACGGGAGAGGGATTGATGTGTGAGGGCCGGGGGTTCCCATGGCTTCCTCAACGGACTGGTGAGAGGGAAGGAAGAGTGCTATGCGGTCATGCCGCTTGCCCTCCTTCAAAACCTTCAATGGCGCTCCGTTGCCCTCAGGAGAGAACATGAGCTCCTGTCCCGGCCTTCCAAAGCCGTGGCCATACCAGGCTGCTCACCCGTCTTCAAAACCCACTGGGCTATCCGACTCCCCACGATTTTGCTTCTGCTCTGCCCTCAGTTCAGAATGCCCTCTCCCTTCTCCTTCTTCATTTGCTGAAATCCTATTCCTTTCAGGATCAGGGCTGACCTCCCTGATGCTAAGCATTCACCAGGACCCCAGCCCACAGGTCCTCAGGGGTCTCACTCTGTCGCCCACGCGGGAGTACAGTGGCACGATCATGGCTCACCAAAGCCATGACCCTCCTGGGCTCAGGTGATCCTTCCACCTCAGTCTCCCAGTAGCTGGGACTACAGGTGTGTGCTACCACATTGGGCTCATTTTTTTATTTTTTGTAGAGACGAGGTCTCACTATGTTTCCCAAACTCCTAGGCTCAAGCAGTCCTCTCGCCTTGGCCTCCCAAAGTGCTGGGTTTATAGGTGTGAGCCACTGCACACAGCCTGAAATCCTAGAGTTGAAGGCCCAGTTCAAATATGAGAAAGGTAGAGAGAGAGACATGCATCTGCCTTTGAGGAACGACCTGGGTTTGAATTCTAGCTTTACCGTTTCCTGGGTGAGTTACTTGACCTCTTGGCATTGTGTTTTCCCATAGGCAAAATGGGGATAATAAGAGTACCCAGCTCAAGGGGGTTCTTACAAGAATTAAATAACAAAATACTTAGGGTCAGGCCCATCATAGGAGCTGAATAAACATTAGAGCCTTTCGCTTTTCCCTTTGCCCAGAAAGCTCTCTCTCCCCACTCTCCTTAACGATTCCAACAAAGAATTTGAACACATGCTGTGTGCCAGACCCTTGGGATAAAGCGGCAAATAAGACTGACAAGACTGCCCTCATGGGCTGGCATTCTAGGTAAGAGGCAGACAACACATAATTTTAAACAAGGGGAGCTGTGAAGAAAACAAAACAGGGTTAAGAGACAGAAGGGGCTGGGCTCGGTGGCTCAGCCTGTAATCCTAATACTCTGGGAGGCTGAGGTGAGTGCATTGCCTGAGCCCACAGGTTTGAGACCAGCCAGGGCAACTTGGCAAGACTTCGTCTCTACAATAAATCAAAAATTAGCCGGGCGTGGTAGCATGCGCCTTGTAGTTCTGGCTACTTGGAAGGCTGAGGTGGAAGGATCGCTGGAGCCCAGCAGGTCGAGGCTGGGGTGGCCATGAGTGTGCCACTGCACTCCAGCCTGGGCGACAGAGTGAGACTCCAACTCAAAAGAAAAAGGGGAGGGGTGAGAGATTATTTATACAAGGGGTGCCAGAAAGACCTCTCTGAGGTGACCTTAAGGCTGAATGCTGAAAGAAGGAGCCAGCCATTTGAAGATTTAGGGGAAAAGCATTAACAAAGGGAGCAGCCAGTGCAAAGGCTCTGAAGCAGGACTGAGCTAGGTGAGTTCAAAAAATAAAAACAGACTGGGTGTGGTGGCTTATGCCTGTAATCCCAGCGCTCTGGGAGGTGGAGGCAAGAGGATTACCTGAGCCCAGGGGTTCGAGACCAGCCTGGGCAATTTGGCAACACCTCACTTCTACAATAAATAAAAAAATTAGCTGGGCATGGTGGCACATGCCTGTAGTCCAGCTACTTGGAAGACTGAGGCGGAAGGATCACCTGAGCCCAGCAGGTCGAGGTTGCAGTGACTGTGAGCATGCCACTGCACTCCAGCCTGGGCGACAAAGTGAGACTCCAACTCAAAAAAAAGAAGAAGAAATAAGAACACCAGTGCAGCTGGAGCACAGCAAAGGAAGGAGAAAGCAGCAGCAGGAGATGAAATCAGGAAGGCCACAACAAGGCACCTAGATTTATTCCACATGCCACAAGAAGCCACTTGAGATAGGAAGCATGGGAATGCCAAGGTCTCACTAGTGTTTTTTTTGTTTTGTTTTGTTTTTAGTTGGAGTCTCATTCTGTCACCCAGGTTGGAGGGCAGTGGCATGTCCCCAGTCACCACAGCCTCGACCTGCTGGGCTCAGGTGATCTTTCTGCCTCAGCCTTCCAAGCAGCTGAAACTACAGGCACATGCCACCATGTCCAGCTAATTTTTTGATTTATTGTAGAGATGAGGTCTCGCCAAGTTGCCCAGGCTGATCTTGAACCTGCGGGCTCAGGCAATCCTCTCACCTTGGCCTCACA
>NW_007252077.1:1558875-1560372 GCF_000164805.1 Carlito syrichta
AAAAACCGGGAGCGGCCACTGCACTCCAGTCTGGGCGACAGAGTGAGACTCCAACTCAAAATAAATAAATAAATTTTAAAAAGGGGAGAGAAAGGCCAGGCATAGTAGCTTCCGCCTGTAATCCCAGCACTTTGGGAAGCTGAGGTGAGAGAACCGCTTGAGGCCAGGAGTTCAAGACCAGCCTGGGCAAAATAGTGAGACTCCAACTTAAATATAAAAAAAGGAGGGTGGGGGGGAGCCAGACGTGGTGGCTCAAGCCTGTAATCCTAGCACTTTGGGAGGCCAAGGTGAGAGGATTGCTGAGCCCAGGGGTTCGAGAACAGCCTGGGCAAGTTGGTGACACCTCATCTCTTCAATAAATCAAAAAATTAGCCAGGCGTGGTAGCATATGCCTGTAGTACCAGCTACTTGGAAGGCTGAGGCGGAAGGATCGCAGGAGCCCAGCAGCCTGAGACTGCGGTGGCCGTGTCAGCCTGGGTGACAGAGTGAGACTTCAACTCAAAAGCAAAAGGGGGGCAGGCGGGGGAGAGAGAGACCAGTGCAAACACCCAGGTAAGAGATGATGTTGGCTTGTTTCAGCTTAGACACTCTTCTTCTGGGAAATACTTCCCGAAGCCTCCTGGGCACCAATCATCCTGGTCACATCAGGTGATCACCTCCTATTGTCTCTTTCATTTCAAACTTCCAGCCCCTGTATACACTTGGCCCAAGTGGATATTCTCTAAAGGTTCACTAGGTGAGCCGGGGAGACAGAAAGGGACCCCAACCAGGAAAGGGGGCGCAGTGGCTGTGAGAGCCGGGGCCTGGGCGTGTTTGGGGGCAGAGGCCCTGCTTTTTTCCTCTCTGGGAAGAAGCTGTCCCCAAAGCTCCCTGGCTCCTAACCCATGGTGGCTCACAGACACCTTGAAAAGCTACTGAAAACTCCAGGTACTCTCCCAAGAAAATGCCCAGGCTCAACCAAAAGTTGTGGACAAGTTCAAGGGGCTCAAAGACCTCTGAGACCCATCTCCTCAACCTGAGTTTAGCCTCTGCTTCAAGCCTTGTTCATTCCTTTCTCAAACATTCACCCAGCCCCGTCGTTTGCTCGTGCCCAGGCGAGGTGCTGGGGACCCACAGAAAGGGCTCGGCCCCAGGGCTGGGAGCCGGGGGGAGCTGAGAGGGAAGGACTGAGAGGCCACCGACACAGGCACTGGTTGGAAACAGCGCTCCCATCTTGAGCTCTTGCGGCTGTGCTAAGCTTAGCTGCGTGTCATTCGCCCTCCCCGTACAAGCAGATGTGGGTATACCCATTTCACAGGGGAGGAAACCAAGGTTCCGAGACGCCGAGCCACCGGCCCAAGGTCACACAGCCAGCCGAGTGGACACATTAGGGGTTGTGAAGCCCACAGAGGCTCACCTCGCCCAGGGGGGTCTGAAAATCTTCGCAGGGCAGGAACCGGCTAAGTTGGGCCCTAACGATAAACTCGCCACCTGCCCACCACCCCACGCAAGAGATGC
>NW_007252077.1:1560723-1561416 GCF_000164805.1 Carlito syrichta
TCTCCAGAGTCGGGGCTGGGCGCCGACCCCAGGCCCTCTCCGAGGCACGCGGAAAGCCCTTCTGCAGCGTCTCCGAAAACGGGGCCGCCGGTCTTCGTTTGCTCGCCTCGTAGGACGGGGAGCCCACTTCCTGTCTCTCGGTGCCCCGGTGTCCTTTTCGGCCACCCCTGCACGCAGCTGGACGCCTGTCCCATGCACAGTCGCGTACGCTCGGCGGTGGCCACGGGCTCGTCCTGCACACGGTGTTTCTGTACTCGGCCGTTTCTCCTTTCCTTTACAATATATCCGGGCACGTTTTTCCTGTAAATATCCATGCATCCCCATTCCTTGGGTCTGCTGAAGTCCAGTGTGTGGCCAGCGGGTCATTCTTACTTATCATGTCCTCTGTGGTTGGACACAGGTGGCGCCCAGCCTTTTGCTAGCAGGAAAAGAATAGCAGGACTGGCCAGGCCCCGGGGCTCAGCCGGTCATCCCAGCACTCTGGGAGGCCGAGGCGCGTGGCATGCCTGAGCCCGCGGGTTTGAGACCAGCCCGGGGAACTTGGCGAGACCTCGTCTCTACAATAAATCAAAAACTAGCCGGGCTCCGTGGCTCAGCCTGTAATCCCGCGCCTTTGGGAGGCTGAGGTGAGTGATTGCCTGAGCCCGCGGTTCGAGACCCGCCTGGCAGCGAGACTCATCTCTACAATAAATC
>NW_007252077.1:1561789-1569047 GCF_000164805.1 Carlito syrichta
AAAAAAAAAAAAAAAAAAAAAAAAAACTAGCCGGGCGTGGTAGCGTGCGCCTGTAGCACTGGCTATTTGGAAGGCTGAGGTGGAAGGATTGCTGGAGCCCAGTGGGTCGACGCTGGGGTGGTTGTGAGCATGCCACTGCACTCCAGCCTGGGCAACGCAGTGAGACTCCAACTCAGAAAAAAAAAAAAAAAGAATAGCAGGACTATTCTTACATGGACATCTTTGTGCACATGCACTAGTGCACCTACCAGATAATGACAAGATCTGTAGGTGTGCATGTTTCCAGGTTTAACAATGTCAAGATGCCGCTGGTCTCTCTTTATATAGCTCCTGATGTACTAAACATCCACTTAGTCTGGGTGACAGAGTTGTCACTCTGTCACTCCAGAGTTCTCACTCTGTCACCCCAACTTAAAAAAAAAAAAAAAAAAGAATACACTTGGTCATCACAAATGATTATACACTGATGACATGGAGAAAGTTCGAGGGTAGATTGCGACTTTAAATTTTAGTCATTTGAATTATAAAAATCAAATATGCTGACTGTCTCTATTCAAGCAACAGAGAAATCTTCAAGGAGCAAGTGAATTGTCTTACCGTTGGCCTCTCCAGCTCTGGCTCCCAGATGTACCTCATATTGTTTCTTTTGGTTATAAAAACATATGTGCATGATTTTTTTTTTACAAAAATGGGGTCATGTATGCATGTTATTCTATAATACTGTTTTGCCTTCAACTATATATGTTGGGAATATCTGGAAGGCAATAAGTATTGGTTCCATTCTGTTTTTTGTTTGTTTTTGAGCTGGAGTCTCACTCTGTCACCCAGGTTGGAGTGCAGTGGCCGCTCCCAGCCACTGCAGCCTCGACCTGCTGGGCTCCGGTGATCCTTCCGCCTCAGCCTTCCAAGTAGCTGGAACTACAGGCATGCGCTACCATGCCCGGCTAGTTTTTTATTTATTGTAGAGACGAGGTCTTGCCAAGTGGCCCGGGCTGGTCTAGAACCCGCAGGCTCAGGCAATCCGCTCACCTCAGCCTCCCAAAGCGTGGGATTACAGGCTGAGCCACTGAGCCCAGCCTCCACTCTCTTCCTTCAACCAGTTGCACATCATTGCATAGAATGGAGTGCTGTCACTTACTCAAACCTTCCCAATATTCCTCTATTGATGGGTAATCAGGTGGGTTACAGCTTTGTCTTTTTCAAAACTGCAGTAAATATTCTTACATGCCACAACATACATTCTTACATGCTGGTACTTCAAATTCTCTCAGATAATTATTTGTATGATCCCATTTTGTTCATATCTATCAATCCATGCATGCATCCATCCTATACCTAAATATCAGAAGGTAAATAGTGGTTGATGTGATGTTTTACCTAATTTTTCCTTTCTGTTTACCAAAATTCCGTACAAGCATGTATTTATTTTGTAATCAGGAAGAATGATCGATATCACTTAGAAAAAGAATGAACATTCATCCCAGGGTTGAGCTGAAATTGCCCTCCCAGTGGTTTCCTACCTTTGGCTCTCACAGAAAAGCAATGCTGAGGCCAGGCACGGTGGCTCATGCCTATAATCAATCCCAGCACTTTGGGAGGCCGAGGAGGGAAGATTGCTTGAGCTCAGGAGTTCGAGACCAGCCTGGGCAACATAGCGAGACCCTGTCTCTTTAAAAAGAAGAAAAGCAGCCGGGCTCGGTGGCTCAGCCTGTAATCCCACGCCTTTGGGAGGCTGAGGTGAGTGGATTGCCTGAGCCCGCGGGTTCGAGACCCACCTGGGCAGTGAGACCTCATCTCTACAATAAATCAAAAATTCAGCCGGGTGTGGTAGCGCATGCCTGTAATTCCGGCTACCTGGAAGGCTGAGGCGGAAGGATCGTGGGAGCGCAGCAGGCAGAGGCTGCGGTGGCTGGGAGCGGCTATTGCACTCCAGTCTGGGCAACCGAGTGAGACTCCAACTCAAAAAAAAAAAAAAGAGGAAAAGCAATACTCAGTTCCAGTTGGTCTGACACGTTGCCGTTTGGAGAGTGTCCTGTCCCCGACACATGGTGCCTGAATGCAGCTCTGCCGACTCAGGAAGAGGATGCAGGCTTTACCATTTCACCTCAGCGTCTGACCTGCTCTACTGTCTTCCTTGTTGCAGCCCCTTCAGAATTGTGAAGGCATCTCTCATTTCTCTCCCGTCTTGCTCTAGGCCAAACATTCTCAGTGTTTCAGCCTTTCCTTGCAGGACAGGATTCTGGGTTCTCACCACTGCGGCATCTCTGTTTGCTTCTGTCCAGCTCAGCAATGTCCCCCTTAAAGTATGAGCCTTGGAAATGAACCCAGTTGGGAATAAAGCTGAACTTTCCGTTCTCCCTTCATAGATTTACTCCTCCATTAATACAACCTCACACTGAATCACTCTCCTCCAACTATATATGTTGGAAATGTCTGGGAGGCAATATATATTGGCTCCACTCTGGCGGGCACAAATAAACAGGAAAGGAGAGTGTTTCTGGCAGTCCCGTCCCTTTGTTACCTAGTTGATCTAATAGGTCTTCCCCATCTCTTTGTGTACAGTTAATTTCTTGACCCTCAGAATATAGCAGCCTACATTTGTTTGTTGTTCATTTCATCTTGTTAGATCTAGTCAGTTGTTCTAATCTTGTAGGAAGTTAACTGGAATCTGATTTTTTTTTTTTTGAGTCAGAGTCTCCCTCTGTCACCCAGGCTGCAGTGCAGTAGCATGATCACAGCCACTGCAGCCTCAACCTGCTGAATTCAGGTGATCCTTCCACCTCAGTTTTCCAAGTAGCTGGAACTACAGGTATGTGCCACCATGCCCAGCTAAGTTTTTTATTTATTGTAGAAATGAGGTCTCACCAAGTTGCCCGGCCGGTCTCAAACCCATGGGCTCAGGCAATCCTCTCACCTTGGCCTCCCAAAGTGCTGGAATTATAGGTAGGAGCCACCACACCTGCCCTGATTCTATATATAACAGATCATTGGCATTTTGGGGGGTTGTCCAGTATCCATTTCCCTTCCTGATAGCATTCTCGTTTCCCTGAGGGGACCTATGTCTTTTTTTCCTGTGGGCATTCTTGGCGGGAAGGCAGTCTGAGGGACCCACCACAGAAGCTGAGGGGTCCTGATCATCCCTCAGTGTCCCTTGCTCCCTTTGGGAGTCTCTTTTGAAGATGTTGAGATTCTCTCAGCTGGCTCCGAACTGGCCTGCTTCCCTTCTTCAGTTTCTCCAGAGGGAACGAGGGTGTTCGCGAGTGTCTGACCCCCCAGTCCACGCAGAACCATCTGGCTGCTCACAGGCTGCCCTCTTTGGAGCTAGAAGCCCCAGTTCCATCGTGTTTCTAAACCACCAGCTGGCAGGGGTTTGGAGATTCCAGACAAAGGCAAGGGAGATTATGATCCCTTTGGCCAGACGCCAAGATGAAAGCGGATCCTATGGAAAGAGGAGACTGGCTGAGTGGAGGTGAATGTGAGTGGGGAATGTGAGGCCCCAAGTGTAGGTGGGGAGTATCTCAGCTCCAGAAGGAGCTCCCAGAGTCATCTTGGGAACTCCAGACCTGTGGGGGAAAGTGGGGGATGTTCCGAGTATAAAAGGGGCGGTCAAGGCTGGGCACAGTGGCTCATGCCTGTAATCCTGGCACTTTGGGAGGCCAAGGTGGGAGGACTGCTTGAGCCCAGCAGTTTGAGACCAGCCTGGGCAACAAAACAAGACCTCATCTCTACAAAAAATTTAAAAATTAGCCAGGTATGGTGGCATGCACCTGTAGTCCCAGGTACTTGGGAGGCTGAGGTAGGAGGATCACCTGAGCCCAGCAGGTTGAGGCTGCCTAAGTTATTAATCATCGTGATCATGCCACTGCACTCCAGCCTAGGTAACAGAGTGACACTCTGACTTAAAAAAAAAAAGGGGGGTATTTCCTGTTAACCAAGCCCTTAGTCTGCCAAGGCCTACGCTATACACCTTACAAGCATCCTTTTAAGTCCTCGCAATGACCCTATGTGTCTTGTTCTTCACTTCATAGCTGGCAAGCTGAAGCCCAGAGAGGTTAAATAACTCTTGTCCGAGGTCATACAGCAACCAAGAAGCCAAGCCACAAGTGTGACTTTAGACTCAGCGCTCTGAATAGTGATGACACCCTCCTGCCCCTCTGGAAGAATCACAGAGAGGAGACAGGGAGGTGAAGCCCTAGGCCTTCCAGGTGGCCCCTGCTGTGTTAGGAGTTATTGGAGCCTAGAAACAAGGGCTCCCCAACTTGGAGTTCTGTTGGACTTCAAACCAACAGAGCCGGGAGTTATCGAGAGCTCCCAAAGAAAGAGAAGGAAAAGGCAGAGGAGACACGCTGGCAGTGGTGAAAGCCCCTGCTTAGACAATGCCCAGGATGGCTGGCTGGCATTTTGTTCTGGCTGGTCGCTGTGGCAGGCACGAATAAACAAAAGGCAGAACAGGTGGATGATGGTGCCGGCTGGAGAACCTTCCTTCTCTGTGCTCTGCCCGCTCTCCTGAACTTTGAGGGCCGGGGAAGTTATACTCTTTTACTAAACAGGCCATGTTAAAAGCCTTAAGGGTTCCTGAGTCTTACCCCATTCTTTCTCAGATGTTAGCCACCACTAATACCAACTACACAAACCTGATTTTTTTTTTTTTTTTTTGAGTTGGAGTCTCACTCTGTCGCCCAGACTGGAGTGCAGTGGCCGCTCCCGGCCACCGCAGCCTCGACCTGCTGGGCTCCGGCGATCCTTCCGCCTCAGCCTTCCGAGTAGCTGGAATTACAGGCACGTGCCATCATGTCCGGCTGATTTTTTGATTTATTGTAGAGATGAGGTCTTGCCTGCCCAGGCGGGTCTCAAACCCGCGGGCTCAGGCAATCCACTCACCTCAGCCTCCCAAAGGCGCGGGATTACAGGCTGAGCCACCGAGCCCGGCCAAACCTGATATTTTAAACAAGTTTTTTTGTTGTTGTTGTTAATAAATCTGATACTTTTTTTTTTTGAGTTGGAGTCTCACTTGGCACACCCATGGCCACTGCAGCCTCGACCTGCTGGGCTTAGGCGATCCTTCTGCCTCAGCCTTTCAAGTAGCTTTCTGTAGACGCATGCCACCATGCCCGTCTAGTATTTTTGTGATTTACTGTAGAGACGAGGTCTCACCAAGTTGCCCAGGCTGGTCTCAAATCCCCAGGCTCAAGCAATTCTCTTGCCTCAGTCTCCCAAAGTGCTGGGATTACAAACTGAGCCACCGCGCCTGGCCTGACATCTTAACAGCAGATCATCAACCCATTCCTGCTCACTCCCCATTTGTGCTTCCTGAAAGCAATAATTTCCAACTGTTTCTGGGTATTTCTTATGGTGTTTCTATGTATGTTCTAAGCATCAGGTTTATACTGTTAATGCTGTTTTCAGCTTTTGATGTTACTACTATGAAGATAATATGAAGACTTAGCGCTTGTCTTGCTTTCTGCATTTTCCTGTACTGTTTTTGTTTGCCACTACTGGGCATTTACAATACTAGAACTATGAAACAGTTATTCAAGCTGACTCAGGAAGTACTCTGTGGTTATAAGTCCTTCCCTAGACATTTTCTTTTTTCCTGTGTTAAGTACTACTTGCTTTTCCATTTGCTTAATTTTCTATGCATCTATCACTCATTCATTCCTCATAATCTTTCCTTGAAGTGAAAAACAATCTGAAGATTTGATTTCTCATTCAGATAAGAATATTTTCAAGATTGACATAATTCTACGGAAGGAACAAACAAAATAGATTCTTTAACAAATGACTTGAAAACAGAAGTAGAAAGGGAAAACTGTTATAAAAGAGATTTGATGGCTTGAAAACAGAAGTAGAAAGGGAAAACTGTTATAAAAGAGATTTGACAGGCGTAGCAACCAAATGCCATGTAGGGGTCTTGTTGGGATCTTCATTCAAACAAACATACTGTAAAAACATTTAAGACAACTGGGGAAATTTGAAGATGAATTGGGTCTTAGAAAATATTAAAGAATAAGCATATTTGTATTAGGTGAGATAACAGCCTATGGATTATGTCTTAAAAATTCCCTATCTGTTAGAGATACCTACTACAACATGAAATGATATAGCTGGAATTTACTTTTAAAATATTCCACCAGGTGCGGTGGCTCATGCCTGTAATCCCAGCACTTTGGGAGGCTGAGGTGAGAGGACTGCCTAAGCCCACGGATTTGAGACCAGCCTGGGCATCATGGTGAGACCTCGTTTTTACAATAAATAAAAAAATTAACCGAACATGGTGGCCCACGCCTGTAGTTCCAGCTATTTGAAAGGTTGAGGCATAAGTATCACCTGAGCCCAGCAGGTCGAGGCTGTGGTGGCTGTGAGTGTGTCATTGCACTTGAGCCTGGGTGACAGAATGAGACTCCAACACACACACACAAAAAATGGCGGCAAGAGTGAAGGAAGGACCATCAACAAGTCCTCTGCAGCTGGTGTCAAGGTCTCTGGTGGTCATACTGCAAGAGGCTCTTGGAGCTATCACAGACTGCTGGGGAGGGTATCGGGGAGACACCTGCAACTGCCAGGTGCAGATGGGCCAGTGTGTTCCTGAGCTTCTTATGTGCTTTAACCTCCTCCGCCCCCTGCCACCCCTCTTGCTGCTCCCACCCTGGTCCCTACCTCCCATCCTCTTTCCAACTCTTTTGGTTCCTCTGCCTCAGTGGGATCAGAAACCTGGGTTCTCGCCTTGCCCTGCTGAGATGGGCAAGTACCTAGTAAATTAAGTGTATTTCTGCAACCTGCTCACAGAGTGGTTGAGCCAGCCCTATGCAACCTTTTCCCTTTTCTTTTTTTTTTTTGTGAGCCTTTTCATTTATGCTTTATTATGGAAATTTTCAAACATACCTAAGTGTGGACAGGGTAGTATAATGAACAAGTACCCATCACCATGCTTAATTAACATATTTTGCTTTAAAAAAAAAAAAGAAACAATGTCTCACTCTGTTTCCCAGGCTAGAGTGCGGTGCATAATCATAGCTCACTATAGCCTCAACTTCCTGGGCTCAAACAATTTTCCTGCCTCAGTCTCCCAAGCAGCTGGGACTACAAGTGTGTGCCTCCACACCCAGCTAATTTAAAAGAAAAATGTTTTTTAAAGATAAGGCCTTGCTATGTTGCCCAGGCTGGTCTTAAACTCATGGGCTCAAGTGGTCCTCCTACCTTGGTCTCCCAAAGTGCTGGGATTACAGGAGTGAGCCACACCCACTCATGCTTTGCATTT
>NW_007252077.1:1569192-1571324 GCF_000164805.1 Carlito syrichta
ACCATGCCCAGCTAATTTTTTGATTTTTTTTTTTTTTGTAGAGAAAAGTTCTCACTACGTTGCCAGGCTGGTGTTGAACTCCTGGCCTCAAGTGATCCTCCTGCCTCAGCCTCCCAAAGTGCTAGGATTATAGACGTGAGCCACCACATCTGGCCTGCCAATGTTTTTTAAATTTATCTTCCAAACCAACTTTTTAGGAAAGGAGGTTGAAATTTTTTTTTTGAGTAGGAGTCTCACTCTGTCATCCAGGCTAGAGTGCAGTGGGACGCTCATGGGCGCCGCAGCCTTGACCTGCTGGGCTCAGGCGATCCTTCCACCTTAGCCTTCCAAGTAGCCGGAACTATAGGCAGGTGCTACTGCACCCGGCTGATTTTTGATTTATTGTAGAGACAAAGTCTTGCCAAGTTGCGAGGCTGGTCTCCAACCCATGGGCTCAGGCAATCCTCTCGCCTCTGCCTCCCAAAGTGCTAGGATTATAGGCATGAGCCACTGCACCCGGCACCTGCTGCCTTTTTTAACGTTTTGAGATTGAATCCATGAGTCACAGATCATCTGTTTTCAATGTACTATGGGCTGAGATCAGTGGTTCATGCCTATAATTCCAGCACTTTGGGAGGCTGAGGCAGGAGTATCGCTTGAGCCCAGGAGTTCGAGACCAGCCTAGGCAACATAGCGAGACCTTGTCTCTACAAAAAAATTAAATAAAACAAACAAATAAGCTGGCATGGTGGCGCATGCCTGTAGTCCCAGCTACTTGGTGAGGCCCTTGAGCTCAGGAGGTGGAGGCTGTGGTGAGCCAGGATGGTGTCACTGCACTCCAGCTTGGGCTACAGAGTGAGACCCTGTCTCAAATAAAATAAAATGTACTACACAGTAGATTTTAGTGTATTCACAGTTGTGCAGTTGTGTGATGACCATGTTGTTTGAGAACATCTTCATTATCCCCAGAAAAACACCCATACCTGTTAGCAGTTGCTTCCCATTCTTCCTCCCCAAAGTCCTGGCAACCACTGATCTGCCATCCCTATGGATTTACCTATTCTGGACAGTTCATAAAAAATGGGAACATGCATGTAGTCTGCTGAGACTGGCTTCTTTCACTTAGTATGTTTAAGGCTCATCTGTGCTGTAGCATCAGCACTTCATTCTTTTAATTGGTGAATGATATTCCATTATATAGATATTTATATATCTATATATCCATTCATTAGCTGATGTACATTTGGGTTGTTTCCCGCTTTGTGGCTATTAACAATCGCTGCTATGAATACTCATGTGTACTTTTCTGTGTGGACACACGTTTTCTTTCTCTTGGCATTTATCTAAGAGTGGAATGCTGGGTCACATGGAAACTGCATGTTTCAACTTCTGAGGACCTGCCAGACTTTTCCAAAGGAGCTGCACCATATAACCCCCTTTTGATAGATAGGGAGACTGAGGCCCAACCACACAGTGAGAGAAAGCAGGCTTTGTCACCTACCTGGTCTCAATCCCACCCCGACTTCTCACCTCACTGCCATCTCACACTGGTAACATTCTCCACGCCCACGTGTGCCCTCACATTCCCCTCCTTGCCCAGTAGAAAATCCCTTGCCCAGTAGAAAATTCCAAAGGTTCCCCAGGAGCACTATCAGGAGCTTGTTCTGCCTCTGTGGGATGCCTTGCAAGCTCCTCTACCACCTGGGCCTCCTGCTGCTTCCTCATGCTTTTGTTTTTCGAAGCAGTGTATTATAATTCACATACCAATCGATTCACTCAATCCAGTGCTCACCAATGTCTTTAAATTCTACATTTCCAGGTCACATCATGCAGGATTTGTTTCAGTTCCATAAAAACATCACCAGCGGGGCTCGGTGGCTCAGCCTGTAATCCCGCGCCTTTGGGAGGCTGAGGTGAGTGGATTGTTTGAGCCCGCCCGCAGGTTCGAGACCCGCCTGGGCAGGCGAGACCTCATCTCTACAATAAAATCAAAAAATTAGCCGGGCGTGGTAGCACGCGCCTGTAATTCCGGCTACTCGGAAGGCTGAGGCGGAGTGATCGCCAGAGCCCAGCAGGTCGAGGCTGTGGTGGCCGGGAGCGGCCACTGTACTCCAGTCTGGGCGATAGAGTGAGACTCCAACTCAAAAAAAAAA
>NW_007252077.1:1572319-1585233 GCF_000164805.1 Carlito syrichta
TTGTTGTTGTTGTTGTTGTTTGAGTTGGAGTCTCACTCCATTGCCCAGGCTGGAGTGCAGTGGCATGCTCACAGTCACCTCAGCATCGACCTGCTGGGTTCTAGCGATTCTTCTGCCTCAGCCTTCCAAGTAGTTGGAAGAACAGGCGTGCACTACCATGCCCAGGTAATTTTTTAAATTTATGGTAGAGATGAGGTCTCGTCAAGTTGCTAGGGCTGGTCTCAAATGCGCGGGCTCAGGCAATCCACTTGCTCTGGCCTCCCAAAGTGCTGGGATTACAGGCTGAGCCAAGTCCAGCACGAGCCACCGAGTCCAGCCCATTTTAAGTATCTTTAAAGGTCAAGATTTCTTAATTTAGGTCTGTGGGTCATTATGAATAAGCTTTAGAGGGTCTGCCAACGCACCTGGGTTACACGGGAAATTTGTGTCTGTGCTTCCATCAGATTCTCAAAGAGGTTCTGTGACCTCAAAATAAAGCCTCATGTGTCTCTCTCATAAGATCTTTGAGGGCAAAGGTCATGTCTCTTTCACCTTAGACTCCCGGCAGTGCTCCAGAACAAACTCTTGTTAGCTGTTGGCAGAAGCTGTTAGTGACCCGCAGAGGCAACACTCTCACAGGCAAAGAAGAGAAAACAGGATGGTTTAATTCAAGAGTCAAGAGTCATTTGTTCTTGATTACATTGCTTAGCATGCAAATAACATCCACCTCTTGGTATGGAAACGGCACCCTGTCAACTCCCTGGGACCGTCAATCCTGAAAGAATTGTTCCTGGGCACTGTACCTATGTGTCTGCCAACCATTGCTCTCTCCCTTCTTACAGGTGTGCAAACGCTCTTGTTCAGAGTAACTGGGAAATGAGATCTTTTGTCCAACTGAGTAGCCATTTACAGTATAGCACCATTGATTTGCCAATGGATTTTGAAATACTCAGGTGTCCAGATCAAGACCTCGCATTACTTAACCTGTCTCTGAAGATCCCAAAGGCACTTGAGAATCTGGCAGTGCCTTTGGGGTCACTGATTTTCACTGGACAATATTAAGAGCTATAAAAGATTTGCAAAGTCTGTCCTGGCCTGGGATATTTACACTGAAAAGAGTTTATTTGAATGATGTTTGGACACAACTGTTCTCTCTGTCATTCTGTAGGCTCAAAATCAACAAGGCAGGGACTTTCATTTTGCTCACCCATAGTTCCTAAACTTTTGATTGCAAAAATGTTTTACTTTTGTAAAGAAAGTTAAAAATACCATAAAAATATTAAAGGTAAAATGCAGGGTGTGTGGATCCCAAGAAGAAGGGAGTTAACTGTGGCTAGACGTCAGGCTGACTGCGCATAGTTATAATTAACAATGCTTCTTCCCAAGACTGAATTTTTGCTAAAATGTTACATATTATCAGTAGCCTGAGTTTTCCTCCTTTCTATGACTTTTATTACTAAAGTCACCAGAAGGAACATTTAAAACATTTAAAAATAGCAAGTCACCCAGTATACTCCTCCTTATTTCCTCTAGTTTCAGACATAAAGGGGAACCCAGCTTGGACAAGAACGAGCCTTGCTGCATGCCTGCATCCTCCTTTTAAATCCAAGAGGCATCAGCTCCGATGCAAGTTAGAAAGTTAAGCACTATTCCAAGTTCCTGACACAGCTAATCCCTGCTCAGTCTTCAAAAAATAGAGGTCTGTAATTCCTTTTTGAACATGCCTTCAAAGTGGAGGTCTTTGGCCATGAGCTCTTCTTCGACGTCATCTAGTGCCCACTGGTGATCTGTCAACTCCAAAGCTTCCCACTCTGTCTGCAAAGGAAGAGAACACCAGGGTAAGGAGAAAGGGTTTGTTAGTGACAGCTGTGGTTGACCTATAGTTGACTGCCTACTCTGGGCCAGAAGCTGGGATAAGTTCTTTACATGTCCGAGTCCAATCAATCAATCCTAGGTAGATACTGCTGCTCCCCACCCCTCTTTCCCTCCTCCCCATCAATTTACAGACAAGGAGACTAACAGAGGTCAAATGCTTTGTTCAGGGTCACTGGCACTAGTAATTAATGGAGCTGAGATTTGAATTTTGGTCTGACTATAAAAATCCTTCTCTCAGTTCCCACCCACTAAGTACCTTTGTGCTTCCCCCGCACTTGAGAGATATACAATAGAGAAATCAGTGCTTTGTGATTTTGAGCCCTTTTAGCAAGGGTCATCCAGTTTAAACTGTGCAGAGTGAAAGATGCTTTGCCATAAACAGCCAGGAATATCTTCAATGGGCCTAAGAATATCTCTTCCAACCTCATGTCTAAATACCTAATGGCATTTCAGTACACTTTGCGAAGTTCAGTAACTGATTATTTCATCACTGGAAGATAGACTTTGATAGTGTGAACTATAAAACTGCTTTGGCATATAATTATTTACATGTATTACTATGTTAAACAGAAACAAATTTGGAGAATTTTCCAATAAATCACATTTTTCAGCCTGGTGTGGCAGCCCACGCCTGTAATCCCAGTACTTTGGGGGGTGGAGGCAAGAAGATTGCCTGAGCCCGTGGGTTCAAGACCAGCCTGGGCAACTCGGGAAGACCTTATCTCTACAATAAATCAAAGAATTAGCTGGGTGTGGTGGCATTCGCCTATGGTTCCAGCTACTTGGAAGGCTGAGGTGGAAGAATCACCTGTGCAAAGCAGGTTGAGGCTGTCTGTGGTGGTTGTGAGAGCGCCACTACACTCTAGCCTGGGCAACAGAGTGAGACTCCAACTCAAAAAAAATAAATAAATAAAAAATAAATTTAAAAATGCTTCATAAGCCGGGCATGGTGGCACATGCCTATAGTACCAGCAACTCTGGAAGCTGAAAATCACTTGAGCCCAGAAGTTTGAGACTAGCCTGGGCAACATAGTGAGATCCTGTCTCTTAAAAAAAAAAAAAAAAAGGTTGCTTTATGAAATTTAATGTGCAATACAAATTTTACTTCATGGGTATGTTTTTTTGAGATCTAATTCACATGCCATAAAATTTATCTTTTTAATGTGTACAGTTTAGTGGTTTTTAGTATATTCATAAATATGTGCAACCAACATCATTATCTAATTTCAGAGCACTTTCACAATCACAAAAAGAAACCCCATGCTAAACAGTAGATAGTCCCCATTCTCTGCTTCCTCCAACCCCTGGCAACTATTACTTTACTTTCTGTATCTTTCTTTCCTTTTTTTGAGTTGGAGTCTCACTCTGTCACCCAGACTGGAGTGCAGTGACTGCTCCTGGCCACCGCAGCCTCGACCTGCTCGGCTCCAGCGATCCTTCCGCCTCAGCTTTCCAAGTAGCTGGAACTACAGGCGCGCGTTACCATGCCTGGCTAATTTTTTGATTTATTGTAGAGATGAGGTCTCGCCAAGTTGCCCAGGTGGGTCTCGAACCCACAGGCTCGGGCAATCCACTCACCTCAGCCTCCTAAGGCGCGGGATTACAGGCTGAGCCACTGAGCCCAACTTGTAGTAAGTTTTAAAACTAGGAAGTTCTTTTTTAACAGTTTTGCGTGTGTGTGTGTGGCTATTTTGGTTTCCCTGCATTTCCCTATCAACTTCAGGATCAGCTTGTCAATTTTTATAAGAAAGATAGGTGGGATTTTATGAGAACTGTGTGGAATCTGTAGATCAATTTGGGAAGTATTGCCATCTTAGCAATAGTAAGTTTCCTAATCCACTAACAAGGATGTCTTTCTTTTTATTTAAGTCTTCTTTAATTTCGTCCAGTAATGTTTTGTAATTTGCACTACATGCTTTGTATTTCTTTTGTTAGATTTATTCCTATTTATATTATTCCTTTTGATACTATTATAAATAGAATTGTTTTAATTTTATTTTCAGGCTCCTTACCAAAGTGTAGAGATACAATTGATTTTTAAGCTGGACATGGTGGCTTATGCCTGTAATCCCAGCACTTTGTGAGACCGAGGAAAGAAGATTGCTGAGCTCAGGGGTTCGAGACCTTGTCTCTACAGTAAATCAAAAAATTAGCTGGGTGTGGTAGCGTACGCTTGTGGTTCCAGTTTCTTGGAAGGCTGAGGCAGAAGGATCACCTGAGCCCATCAGGTCAAGGTTGCGGTGGCCATAAACATGCCACTGCACTCCAGCCTGGGCAACAGAGTGAGACACTGATTCAAACAAACAAACAAACAAACAAACAAACAAGCAAACACAACTGATTTTTTTTTTTTTTTTGAGTTGAAGTCTCACTCTGTTGCCCAGACTGGAGTGCAGTGGCCGCTCCCGGCCACTGCAGCCGCGCCTGCTGGGCTCCGGCAATCCTTCCGCCTCAGCCTTCGGAGTAGCCGGAATTACAGGCATGCGCTTCCACGCCCAGCTGATTTTTTTGATTTATTGTAGAGATGAGGTCTCGCTGCCCAGGTGGGTCTCGAACCCGCAGGCTCAGGCAATTCACTCACCTCAGCCTCCCAAAGGCGTGGGATTACAGGTTGAGCCACCGAGCCCAGCACAACTGATTTTTGTATGTAGACTTTATATCTCAAAATTGCTGAATTTGTTTTTTAGCTCTGTTACTTTTCTTGTGGATTCTTTAGGGTAGTCTATATACAAGACTATGCCATCTGCAAACAGAGACACTTGCATTTCCTTTCTAACCTGAATGGCTTTTATTTCTTTTTCTTGCCTAACTGCCCTGGTTAGAATATCCAGTACAATGTTGAATAGAAGTGGCAAGAGCAGACGTTCTTGTCTTGCTCTTTTTTTTTTTTTTGAGTCAGATTTTCACTCTGTCACTCAGGCTGCAGTGCAATGGCATGCTCACAGCCACCCCAGGGTTAACCTGCTGGGCTCAGGTGATCCTCTCGCTTCAGCCTCCCAAAGTGCTGGGATTACAGGCTTGAGCCACTGCGCCCGACCGTCTTGTTCTTGATCTTGGAGGAAAACCATATAGTTCTTTCACCATTAAGTATGATGTTACTTAGCTGTGAGTTTCTCGTAAATGTCCTTTATCAGGATGAGGATGTTCCCTTTTATTTCTAGTTTGTACTATGAAATATTTCGCTGTACAAAAATTATACTGAATAGTATAAATTCCAGAATCCTTTCATGAAAAGGCTCTAAGCATCAAATTTTTAAAAATACAACTTACATCTATGTCTATAGGTTTCAACAAGGTTCAAAATATTCCAAATGTTTACCTGGTACCTCTGATTGGCCTGTTTTACAACTTTATTTACAGTGTAGATTAAATTCCAGTAAACATTTAAAAACTAGTAAAAGTACCAATAATCTCCAACTTAATATATTCTTGCTAAATTTAAATTCAAATGATGGAACCAATCTACACTCACTGTGGGGAATCCATTTTTAAAGTAACTCTCTGCCTCACTGCAGCTCTGAAAGACGAATGGAGTGTACCTTGAAAGCTTTGTTGGTGTCTGCGGGCATGGCCATGGCAGCTCCAGTCATCTGTTCCTGCATCATACGTGATTGGTCAGCAGCTGCAGCGTAAGACATACCTCTGTGAGGACCAAGTCTCGGCAAGCATCCCAGCACCAGGAGGGAGAAATGGGCCTTATACAGCACTCACAGCTGCTCAGTGGTGGGTTAGAGAACTGGATGACAGGTTACTGATTTACTCTGTCACACACTATGTGCCCCTGAGAAAGCTACTCTACTGAAAAACGGGGATGATAATTGCAGAAGAGAGATAAATAAAGGAAGATCTAAACTGTATTTCAAATTTTAACAATAACAGCCACCAATTACTGAGCAAGTACTATATGCCAGGTACCTACTAAGTGTTTTGCGTATTCTAACTCATCTGCTCCTAACAACCCTGCAGGTTAACTAATAAGGTCCCTATTTCCATATAAGCACACAGAGGATTGGAGTGGTTAAGTAACCTTTCTGTGGTGCCAGTCATTAAACAAGAGAGACAGGATCAGTACTGGCAAGGAATCTAGTGAATGAACTAACTGATCAAACCAGGCCTTCTTTAAGCTTTAGGTTTACAGGCTTACATTGCTGGTAGTAGATCCCGCACATGAAGGTATCAGATTCTGGGGAATCAAATATTGCCCCAATGATTGCCAGGAAGAATTCAGATCTTCAATGTGATCCCTGTAACTGGTAAGACTCTTTCAGAAACTTAAGGAATGAAGCATTGTATTTGACTGTGCTAACAAATAGCATAACCTATGTGCTTTTTCTGGCTTTGGCATGGATGATTTATCTACTGAAGTATTTGCTTATCAAACCTGACACGCTTCTTACCATTATCTTGGCCCAGAATCAGAGAGTAAATGCTCCGAAGCCCAAATACATTGAGGAAGTACCAGGATGCAGAACTTACCCTGGTAAAGCAAAAGCAAAAACAGTTTAGGTAGTTATTTAGAAATTAGTTGTTTAATTTAGCTCACACTCTTCTACCATTCAAAAGTTGTTCAATGTATGTAAAGAAATCAATGGGGGGGGAGGAGGGCACACCTCATCAACAAGGGTACTTACATAATGAGCATTTGTCTACCTAACCCTGAATTGAACCCCATATCCTTTAAAAAAAAAAATCAACTGGGATAAGGTATATTTATCCAAAGCACAACTACAGAAGAAATTCAAGTTGTTAAGGCAGTCTTACCAACACAGAAGTATTCAATAAAAATTGAAAGAGGTCTCCTTCCTGAATCTCATTTTCTAGAGGAAATCACAAGTGTCAGTGTGTTCCATATTTACAAGGGAGGATTAGAGGTGGCTTTCAGGAAATACTGACAATACTGAGGACTACAGCTACTGGTAAAGTCATTCCAAGTTTGAACTTCATCACCAAGGCTTCCTTTAGCTTAAGTTTCCTACCCTGCTCCCATAAAAAAAATATGCTTCCATATGATAAAAACTAAAATGAGTATGAAAAATGATATGTAAATGGAAAGATCCACACTTCATTCCAATACTTAGGACACATAACAGCAGGTGTTTATTTTGGCTACTCCATCAGGCTGCAGGTAAGTAAATGACTTATCGGTAGGTAATGGTGCTGATCAACAATAGTAATTGTACACTCCGGTTCTAGCCTCCCATCTGTCCATGTGAGCATGTCACTCACATATCGTCCAGATGCTGAGAAAAGATAAATAAGCTTTTCTACATCCCATGTAGTTTTTGTTTAGCCCAAATGAGACTGCAAGGTTCAAGTTTAATAGAGTCATACTTCTTATGCCAAGTACAGCTTTCCTCCTTTAGTAGAGCTGTGCACAGCCAAGACTCTCCAACATCTGGTCTGTCCTGCTCCTCACATACAACCAGCAGCAGCATTACTCAAACCAAGTAGTGAGTCAAGATGCCCCATGGAGATTCCCATTTTGCCCATTATTCTCCTCCTGTTTGACATCTTTTTTATACCAGTGTTTGGGAAGTCACAGTAAAAACAGTCAGGCGAGGCCATAAGAAGCAGCATCACTGGGTTCCAGATACTCTGTTTTCTAAGGGCCTTTCAAATTTCAGGTTTTATTATTTTGCTACTAAAAAAAAGAAAGTAGTATACAGAAGGAGCAATCTCTTAAAAAATAAAAAATAAGGCTGGGTGCAGTGGCTTACGCCTATAATCCCAGCACTTTGGGAGGCCAAGGTGAGAGGATTGCCTGAGTCCACGGGTTCGAGACCAGCCTGGACAACTTGGTGAGACCTCATCTCCACAATAAATCAAAAAAGTAGCCAGGCATGGTGGCACATGCCTGTAGTTCCAGTCACTTGGAAGGCTGAGGTGGAAGGATCGATCGCCTGAGCTCAGTAGGTTGAGGCTGCAGTGGCTGTGAGCAGCGTACCACTGCACTCCAGCCTGGCAACAAAGTGAGACTCCTATTCAATAAATAAATACATAAATAAATAAAGTGGTAAACAAGACATGAGTGCTGGACTTGGACAGACTTTGTGGTTCAATCTCAATTCCTCCATAGACTTCATAAGTTGCTATGAGGATAAAATAATAAATGCAAAACACCTAGCAGTGACTGGAACTCATGAAAACTATTAATGTTACCATTATTAGTATTGTATTTTAGAAAAATATAATACAAACATCCATTCCCATAAGTCCCAGGGTATTGCTAAAAAGGTTTGCCTGGCCAATATTACTGACTTAATCGTTTAACTTTTTGGAGGCTGATATATCCATTCCTGCATTCTAAGCCCCGAGAAGCTAGAGAAAAGAGATTAGCACATCCTCTCCTTTTGCAAGACTCATGTAAAAGTTGCCATAAGCCACTAGGGGTATTTTTTTTTTTTTTTGAGTTGGAGCATGGCTCTTGTCGCCCAGGCTGAAGTGCAGTGGCATGCTTATGGCCACTACAGCCTCAACCTGCTGGGCTCAGGCGATGCTTCCGCCTCAGCCTTCCAACCAGGGATACTTTTAATGAAGTTTCAATGGGAAAAAAAACAAAAACAAAAAAACCTATAAAAATCTATTCCAGTGAAGTATGTAAACTGGAAATCCTGACGTTTTGGAGACACACCAGTTTTAGATTTTGGTTTGTGTTTTTAGTAAATAAAAGAAAAGTTCTTACCAGGATGCATCTAATGTGAGCAGTTCAATTCCTTGCTGTAGCATAGGCTTAAAACGGAGGGTCAATGGAAATGGAACCTTGGCTGCAGAGAAGAAAAAGTTCACAATCACTCTGAGCTGTTTTATTTTTAAGAGAGTTTAAGTGTGAATCTTTCCTTAAAGAGGTGGGAATTCTGTGCCACATAGCTTTTGGAAAATGATTTCTGCAAGGAAATCTGTGGCAATTCTGAAGAAAAACAATCAAAATGTCACTCTGCTCTAGTGTCCCTGAATAATACCAGCTTCTATATTGCTGAGGAAACAGGAACTCAAACTGAGCTGTGACCTAAAATGTGGAAAAACTTGCACTGACCCATTAAACCCTAAGTGGACTATATATACATGTTACTAAGAAGCCAAATTGATTAAAATCAAATCAACTTATAAACAAATAAACAGAAAACTCACCCCCACACCTAACAAATGAGGTCAAAGTAGAAATAGGCTTCCGGGGTGGGGGTGGGAGGAGAAATAGGCTTCCCCTTTATCCTACCCAACTAGAATATTATATTAGTTTTGGAGACAAACTAGCAAGTCACTTGTTTGAGTATCTAGTAAAAAAAAAAAAAAAGCATCCACATCATGAACTTAGGATCATTTTGGGGCAAGAGTTACAAAAATCATAGCATATTTAATTTTTTTGTTCAAAGAATGTTATCAGTTTCCACATAAAAATACAGGACCTGTGATCCTAGTGTCTTAGCAGTACTTAGATGTCTCTGAATAGGGACATGGGAAAGGAACATAGATGAAATAAACATCAAGTCTGCTGGGTCTGTAACTTACTTGTGACAAAGCCTGAGAATGTCATGTTGATCCATCCACCAATAAGAATCATAGGGAGGACATTTGTTACATTTCCTTTCATCATGTCCGTGAGCATAGTGGGATCTAGATAAAAGCACAAGAAACCATGAGAATTTACCTCTGTTGGCAGGGACTTTCTCCTGATCTTTGTAAATTTTTAATGTATTTGATAATTAAAAATAAGCTCAATGTAAAAAAAAATTCAAACAACATAAAAATGTATGATATAGACAGTTCCTCTGAGTCCACTCTCCAAACACTTTTTTTTTTTGAGTTGGAGTCTCACTCTGTCACCCAGATTGGAGTGCAGTGGCCGCTCCCGGCCACCGCAGCCTCGACCTGCCGGGCTCCGGCGATCCTTCCACCTCAGCCTTCCCAGTAGCCGGAATTACAAGCGTGCGCTACCACGCCCAGCTAATTTTTTGATTTATTGTAGAGATGAGGTCTCGCTGCCCAGGTGGGTCTCGAACCCGCGGGCTCAGGCAATCCACTCACCTCAGCCTCCCAAAGGCACGGGATTACAGGCTGAGTCACTGAGCCCGGCTTCTCCAAACACTTTTAACTGCTTATTGTAAGTCCCTCTATCTTTCTCTCTCTCTATATATCTACATAATAATTTACGTGTATACATATACAATAGAAGTATTATGTCTACTATTTTGCTTAACTTAAAAAAATTAATATACTATAAATGGCACTCTACAATGCCATAATATCTCTCTCAATATTTTTAATATCTGCATAAGATTCTACTGTGTGGTCACACTGATCACTTTTGGGTAGACCTTGAGATTGTTTCCAATTTTTTTGCCAATAAACAATGCTGCTATCTTATACATAAATCTTGTACATAGATATGTTTATGTAAAAGACCTTCTTAGAATAATTCTGGGTCAAAGAATTTGTACATTTGAAATTGATGGATACTGTCAGACCATCCTTCAACAAGACCCCACCATTTGACACTCCCGCCAATGGTAACAGGGCCTAACTTTCCTTGACCTTGATAATAGAAGCTGTGGGTAATCTTTTCTTTTTTTATTTTGGGACAGTGTCTCACTTTGTCCCCAGGTTGGAGTACAGTGGTACAGTCACAGCTCACTGCAACCTCCACCTCCTGGGTTTAGATGATAATTCTGCCTCAGTCTCCCGAGTAGCTGGGACTACAGAGAGCACACCACCACAGCCGGATAATTTTTCTTTCTTTCTTTCTTTTTTTTTTTTGTAGAGACAGGGTCTTGATAGTTGCCAAGGCTGGTCTCAAATTCCTGGCCTCAAGCAATCCTCCTACCTTGGGTTCCCAAAGTGTTGGGATTACAGGTGCAAGCCACTGCATGTGGCCTGTAGTCAATCTTTTCAATCTTTGAAAACCCAGTGGGCTAAAAAAAAGGACATCTTGTTTTCATTTGTATTCCATAGATTATTAGTAAGGCCAAGTATCTTTTCATATGTTTCTTTTGTTTCCTTAGTCACCCAAAAAAAAAAAAAAAAATTAGCCGGGCTCAGTGGCTCAGCCTGTAATCCCGTGCCTTTGGGAGGCTGAGGTGAGTGGATTGCCTGAGCCCGCGGGTTCAAGACCCGCCTGGGCAGCCAGACCTCATCTCTACAATAAATCAAAAAATCAGCCGGGCCAGCTACTCGGAAGGCTGAGGCGGAAGGATCGCCGGAGTCCAGCAGGTCGAGGCTGCAGTGGCCGGGAGCGGCCACTGCACTCCAGTCTGGGCGACTGAGTGAGAACTCAAAAAAAAAAATTAACTCTAGTAACTTCTGTATTAAAATAGCTGGTTATCTCACCTAAAGAAATGAGTAGTACTGAAGTGAGAGGTCAGCACAGAACAACAAATTATTTTGTTTTAGTTTAAACATGCTGTCTTTTTCACACAACTGGGATGAGTGGAAGTAAGAAATATGTTAGAGCCAAAATTTTTGAATGAACTAGGCAATCATGTCTGACAAAAAAATGGCTGGTCTTGGGAAGCATGAGCTTCTCCTCACTCAGGCAGAAGCTGGGTAGCCATCTGTCAGCAATGGGATCCAGGCATGGGTGGGAGGTGGGGCTGGAATGCTTTCCCATCTATGCTCCACAGAATCATGGGTCCTGAGAACAGAAACAAGGAGAGACACAGGGACAATGGCTCTGGCCTGCCTACTCCACCAGCTGAGAGCTTATTTTTTTAAAAATCCACTTTAAACACAGGGGTTCTCAGAAGTTTTTACTTGAAAAAGAGAACTCCACTTCCACAGATCCCTGTATTAGATAATTTCTATCTAATTTTAGATGACCAACTTCTACAGTTTAACATTTAAATACAACGACATGCTCCCCTTCCACCCCACTGTACTCAATAACCCATGTTAAAAATCTTCCTCAAAGATGAGAGAAGGGAATAAACATACCGGTCATAGGAGAAGGTGGCACTACCTTCCTTTTGGTTTTTTTGAAAAATCCATCCTCTGGGTTGTTGAAGTAATATTTTCGTGTCAAGAAAGACTAGTAGAAAGAAAAGCTTTTTAAGTCTAAGAACTATGACATAGAAAATTGTCAAATTATTCCCCAGAGGGTTTAGTCAGAA
This sequence comes from Carlito syrichta, assembly GCF_000164805.1. NCBI lineage: Eukaryota > Metazoa > Chordata > Mammalia > Primates > Tarsiidae > Carlito > Carlito syrichta. The sequence continues at coordinate 1,584,274 of NW_007252077.1, forward strand.
GGCCCTCAGAATATGCTGCTACACTCAGAGCTGTCAGCCTACTTGGCAGCTGAACTGACACTTTAGCTGAGTCACATTTAAAAACAATTTCCTAACAAGAGTGAGGTCACAATGACAGCAAACACCACTAGGTCACAGCTTGATTACTGAGTTGCCAACCTTCAGCTTTCCCCAAAGAGTCCCCTTATAAAACATTTACAAATCTACTGCTCTCTGTAGTGAATGATGGGGCTTTTTAATAAAAGATAAATGAGTACCTGTTTGGGAATGTATTTTCCATTTTCCCTGAGGACTCTGCTTCGAATTAGGACTTGACTGAAAAATACAACCAAGACAATGAGATTTTTAAAAGTGAAACAGTAGAAGAAAATGAAAGTAAAGTAGGAGACCCATTTAAACACAAGAGAGGGCCTATTTGGCAACAGCTCTGTGTGGAAGCTTTCCAAACATAAGTATCTTTAAAACCAGCATAACATATTTAATCTAACAATCAGGTTTTCTGAGAAGTATTTTTCAGAAGGGACTAAGTTTCTGAATCAATAAAGATTTCTGAGGAAAGTGCATTTGGGACATTATACTCAGCTTTCTTACTACATTAATGAGCTAAGAGGAAATTTCTCTGAGTGAAAATAGCAGTTGGACACTGATCAGAAGATTTGAGGGCAGGAGGAGGGAGGAAGGGCAAGGATAAAAAAAGGAACTTCTGGGGGTGGGGGGGGGGGAAAGGAACTTTTTAATATCCAGAGAAATGAGTACAGGACTTGAGAGGACTGTTATCTGATGGACACCAAATAGAAATTCCACCCAGGATTCAGACTGTTAGAAACCTCTCAATAGGCCTGGCGCGGTGCCTCACGCCTATAATCTCAGCACTTTGGGAGGCTGGGGTGAGAGAATGGTCTGAGCCCACGAGTTTGAGACCAGCCTGGGCAACTTGGTGAGACCTCATCTCTACAATAA
>NW_007252077.1:1585611-1592008 GCF_000164805.1 Carlito syrichta
AGGCTGAGGCGGAAGGATCGCCGGAGCCCAGCAGGCCAAGGCTGCAGTGGCCGGGAGCGGCCACTGCACTCCAGTCTGGGCGACAGAGTGAGACTCCAACTCAAAAAAAAAAAATTAATTTTTTCTAGGTATTCAAAAGTTATTTAAAGGGAGAAAAAGCCCTTAAATTAATGGAAATCCTTCTTGAAAAGTGGGGTGGGGAGGGGGAGGACAGAAATGAACACAAAGAAACTGCATTTGGCTTTCTCTGTCTATGCAGCACAAGCCACTTGCTCTAAGCAGTATACCCTAGGGCTCTCCTTGTTATCCTACACATATTCTAGCTTCTCCATATGCTGAGAATGCTCTGTTGTCCCTTTCTATAACCTGTTCTACCCCATCATGACTTAACACCTACTTCAAGCCCCCCCCCATGAAGTTCTCTCCATGACTGGAGCCCACAAGGAATTCTCTTTGGTAGTCCTCCTCTTGGACTCGTTATGCTATACAGTTGTCTACTCCATAAACACACTTATAGAAGTGACATGTAATATGTCCTGGTCCCTGGGTGCTAGTCTAAAGATATTCAAAGTATGGTCAATATATATACCAATACTGTCCTGCGTTGAGGTAAGTACAAACACTGAGTACAAGGATTAAGACTCTTATAATAATCTGACGTTGTCACAACATCCAAACATTTGATCAAAATATTTTACAAAAGCATCACCTGCAAGAGATTGGAAACTGAAAAACCAAAAAACCCCCAAACTGGTCCTTTACCACTGACAGTAAAATATTGGGTCTAGAATAATGGGTAAAAATTTAAGCTCTGGAGTTGGACAGAGGGATTTGGGATCCGGTATCTACCACTATTAGCTATGTGATTTTGGGCAAGTCACTTACATTCCTTAAGCCTCCACTCATATTCTGTACAATAACAGATTTATTCTTTCATTGAACAAATATTTTTTGAACCTGAGTACTGTGTTAAGTGACATGAACAACAATTATTAAAATGCAAATATCTCATGAAGGTTAAAGTCTAGTGGAGGAGAAAGACATTAACCAAATAATAAGTAATAAATGTAGCATTCAACTATGTTGTCCCAGGAAGAGAGATGGATGATATTGTGGAAGTGTACAACAGGGGGAGGTAACTGAGTCAAGATCTGAGAGAAACCTTTGCTGAGGATGTAGGATTAAGTTGTACTCCTAAGGATAAATAAGTCCATTTCCCAGTTTGAGCACCAAAAAGACGAGTGAGGATGTTTTGGAAAATGCTAGCAAGAATATCATGGGCAAAAGCCCCGTGGTAGAAGTAAATACTACGTCTTTGAGGATCTAACAAAAGGTCACATGGTTGGAAAAAAGAGAACTACAAAAAATGCGGTAAAAACGAGACTTGAGAGATGGGCAAGAACCAAACTATACAAGATCAGGTGGGTTTGTATTTTGGCCATTATCTTAAGAACAAAAGGAAAACAGTGAAGGATTTTAAGCTGAGTTCTTCATATATATTATCTCATCTAAAGTCATTACCACTTTACCTGGCACATCCTAAGCACTAGATTCATAGTATCTATTATTTTCCCTTTGTATGTTTTATCACTTGGACTGAGACTCTCTGAGAGCAAGGTCTTCTACCTTGTCTTATGTTGTACCCTATAGCATGCAGCAGAGTGCAGGGCACAGGGCAGGTCACACAAACAACAACAACAACAAAAACCTGTTCACACTATGATAATTAAGGACTTTTCCAACTACTCATAAATTTACACTGCTGAATAACTTTGCAGAATTGGGGTTGAGAATCATGACCCTGGGGTATTTCAAGACCCTGAGGGATTTCAAGACCTTAAATAAAGCAAGCTTAAATTATCCTGGATATTCTTTTTTGAGTTGAAGTCTCACTCTGTTGCTGGGGCTGGAGTGCAGTGGCACATTTATGGCCACCACAGCCTTGACCTGCTGGGCTCAGGTGATCCTTCCGCCTCAGTCTTCCAAGCAGTTGGAACTACAGGCACGCACCAACATGCCCGGCTAATTTTTTGATTTATTGTAGAGATGAGGCCTCACCAAGTTGCCCAGGCTGGTCTCAAACCCATGGGCTCAAGCAATCTTTTCACCTTGGCCTCCCAAAGTGCTCAGATTATAGGCATGAGCCACTGTGCTCAGCCCTATCCTAGATATTCAAACATTTTCTTAAGCTGAGGCCCATAACTATATTCTTTGAATATACTACAGAAATTCTACAAGAAATTTTTAACTTTGTGTTTTTTCATGAATATCCTTATACTTATTCTCATTAAAAATAAGTCCTTATACTAGTTTAAAAATAAAAGCTGGAGCTGGGCTCGGTGACTCAGCGCCTGCAATCCCGCGCCTTTGGGAGGCTGAGGTGAGTCGATTGCCTGAGCCCGCGGGTTCAAGACCTGCCTGGGCAGCGAGACCTCATCTCTCAAAAATCAGCCGGGCATGGTAGCGAATGCCTGTAATTCCAGCTACTTGGAAGGCTGAGGTGGAAGGATCGCCGGAGCCCAGCAGGTCGAGGCTGCGGTGGCCGGGAGCAGCCACTGCACTCCAGTCTGGGTGACAGAGTGAGACTCCAACTCAAAAAAAAAAAATAAAATAAAATAAATAAAAAAATAAAAAATAAAAGCCGGGCTCGGTGGCTCAGCCTGTAATCCCACGCCTTTGGGAGGCTGAGGTGAGTAGATTGCCTGAGCCCGCGGGTTCGAGACCCGCCTGGGTAGGCGAGACCTCATCTCTACAATAAATCAAAAAATTAGCTGGGCGTGGTAGTGCACGCCTGTAGTTCCAACTACTTGGAAGGCAGAGGCAGAAGGATCACTGGAGCCCAGCAGGTCGAGGCTGGGGTGGCCGGGAGCAGCTACTGCACTCCAGTCTGGGTGACAGAGTGAGACTCCAACTCAAAAATAAATAAATAAATAAAGCTTTGGCCAGGCGCTGTGGCACATGCCTATAATCCCAGCACTTAGGGAGGCTGAAATGAGAGGATTACCTGAGCCCAGGGATTCAAGATCAGCCTGGGCAACATGGTAAGAACCTCATCTCTACAATAAATCAGAAAATTAGCTGGGCGTGGTGGCACACCTGTAGTCTTACAGCTACATGGAAGGCTGAGGTGGAAGGGCTGTGGTAGCCAAGATCATGCCACTGTACTCCAGCTTGGGAAACTGAATGAGACTTCGACTAAAAAAAAGAGATAAACCTTTGGTAATTTGCAAATGAAGACATTTTTCTTAAAATAAAATATAAAAGTCAGTACCTCTCAAATCAGAGCTCCTGATTCTTAAGAATCTGTGATTGTGTTTTCTTTTCCAAAGAGTCAGTATATTCTTCAAGTTTGAGAACCACTTTTTACAACATTCTATCCCCAAACGTGATCTAATATAATTTATTTATATGCTTCTCATTTTTGACTTAATGCATTTTAGAAAAAATTTAGTTCAGTTTTGAAGCAGTGAAGGTCTAATCATTTAAGAAACCGAACACACCATTTTGCGACCAATCAGGCTAATGGAAATTTACACTGTATTTAGAGAAATGTTTTACAACTTAAAAATATCTTTTTCTTGAACTTAGGCCAGTTCAGAATGCGCAGCATTTTACCTAAGTTTAAATGATGACTTGGTGGGGCCATGTGACACCATGTCAGAGCTGGCATAATCCAACCGCCTCACTTACGAGATGGAGCAATTATGACCAGAGATGTTGAGTTTTCTATAAACTGGAGTTCTCCATGAGGGTGGTATTGCCCTCTAGGGGGCCTTTATGGAAATCTGTGGAACTTTTTCATTGTCAAAATGATGAGGTGGAGGAGAAAAATCATATAACTGTCATTGTTAGGGGCAAGAGACGCTAAGTACTCTTTAATGCTAGGGACAGTCACAAAAAATTTTCCTATGTCTCACACTACTTTTGAGTATCTCACCAAATTGTTTTGAATCATCTAAGCCTCAAACTTAATTCCATTGGGGAGGGGGCATGGTTTTTTTTTTCCTTTCTTTTTTTTTGAGTTGGGAGGTAGGGAGTCACTCTGTTGCCCACACTGGAGTGCAGTGGCACAATCATGGCTCCTGCAGCCTCGACCTGCAGGACTCAGGTAATCCTTCTGCCTCAGCCTTCCAAACAGCTGGGATTACAGGTGTGCACCACCACGTCTGGCTAATTTTTTTTTTTAGTTGTAGAGATGAGGTCTCACTAAGTTGCCCAGGCTGTCTCGAATTGCCTGGGCTAAAGCAATCCTCTCGCCTCAGCCTCTCAAAGTGCTGGGATTACAGGCGTGAGCCACTGCACTACCTTCTGTGATACTTAAATAGATAACATATTTGCATCTGTCTACAACTGAACCTGTCCAATTATGGTGATTTTATAGCTGGGTGTATGCATCTAACTTCTGAATTATACCTTCTAAGACAGTTGCACAAAGCACTTATGAAATATATATAAATTATATTATATTATAAATTACTTTCCTTTTATTTTTTTCTGATTGCTATAGATAGAGCATTACGTTGCTTTTTTAAAAAAAATGTTCTTATATGTAAATTGCACTAACTGTGAATTTCACTTTGGGGTTAGAAAAGACAGCTTCAGATCTGAATCATTCAGAATCACTGCTCTAAAATCACATAGTAAACCAGGGGCAGAAAACAGTAGCAGAGTATCTTTAACAGTAAAAATTGTGGCTAAAAGGATTTAACTTGGGAGTAAGACCAATCTGCGTTAAAAGTACAGGTACAATATTTTACTACTCTGGTTACTTTGAGAATTCTACTTAACTTCTCTAGGCTTCCTTTTCTAACTGTAAAAATGGGTTAGGATTACCTTTCCCAGTGCTACTGTAAGGATAGAATGAGGACAATTTACAGGTGTCAATAAATGTTAAGTGTCTAAAGTCTCTCCACTTTGCACCTTTCTACAGACTTCCTGACTTTTCAAGGTTAGTTCTAGGGGAGTGGCTCTAGTCAGTTCTGAAACTGATGCCACAGAAAAATAATCAAAGTGATCACTGTGGTATAGTGAGAAATGTCCCACACACAGGAACCAGAAGACTTGGCTTTAAGTCCTGAATGTCATCATGTATGACCGTGGTTAAAAGCCTCAGTTTCTATAAAATAGGACATCAGCATCTACCTCATAGAGTTGCTTTGAGTTTTAAATAAGTTAATGAATATATAAGACTCAGTATAGTGCCTGGTATGGGTGTTTAATAAATGTCAGTTTATTATTATTATTCTCAGTGTAATTGAGAAGGACAACAGAAAAGATAAAGCAGTGCTTCCCAAACTTTAGTCATTATCATTCCATGTTAGAATTTTTTACAGCAGGGTGTGGTGGTTCACACCTGTAATCCCAGAACTTTGGGATGCTGAGGCGAGAGGATTCCCTGAGCCCAGGGGTTTGAGACCAGCCTGGGCAACTTGGCGAAACCTCATCTCTACAATAAGTCAAAAAATAAGCCAGGCGTGGTGGCACACACCTGTAGTTACAGTTACTTGGAAGGCTGAAGCGGGAGGATCACCTGAGCCCAGCTGGTTGAGGCTGGGGTGGCCACGAGCATGCCACTGCATTCCAGCCTGGGTGACAAACTGAGATTCTGACTCAAAAAAAAAAAAAAAAAAAAAAAAGAATTTTTTACTTATTCACCTAGCACCTGTGCCATTACATATTTATTTTGTATATATCAACTTTTTTTTTTTTTTTGAGTTGCCCAGGGTGTAGTGCAGTGACACACTCAGGGCTACTGTAGCATCGACCTGCAGGGCTCAGATGATCCTTCTGCCTCAGCCTTCCAAGTAGATGGAATCACAGGCGTGCGCCACCATACCCAGCTAATTTTTTTGGATTTATTGTAGAGATGAGATCTAATCAAGTTGCCCAGGCTGGTCTTGAACCCGATCCTCTCACCACCTCCTCCTCCCAAAGTGCTGGGATTACAGGCATGAGCCACTGCACCTGGTCCTTTTTTCCTCTACTTATAAAAGTTTTTAATTTACGGGAATCTTTAAATTACCAGGAAACAAATCCAGTATTGCTTGCCACAAAAAGAAAGGTAACTGTTGGCCAGGAACAATGGCTCACGTCTGCAATCCCAGCACTTTGGGAGGCCCAGGCAGGAGGATTGCTTGAGCCCAGGAGTTCCAGACCAGCCTAGGCAACATAGTAAGAACCTGAAAATTAAAAAAATTAGCCAGGTGTCGTGGCGAGCGCCTACAGTCCCAGCTACTTGGGAGGCTGAGGCAGAAGGATCACCTGGGATCAAGAAACAGGTCACAACAGGTGAGCCATGATCATAACTCTGCTCTCCAGCCTGGGTGACAGAGTGAGACTCTGACTCAAAACAAACAAATGAACCCAAAGTTAACTATTTTTTTTTTTTTTGAGTTGG
>NW_007252077.1:1592112-1598050 GCF_000164805.1 Carlito syrichta
CCGCAGCCTCAACCCGCTGGGCTCCAGCGATCCTTCCGCCTCAGCCTTCCGAGTAGCCGGAATTACAGGCATGCACTACCATGCCCGGCTGGTTTTTTTATTTATTGTAGAGATGAGGTCTCGCTGCCCAGGCAGGTCACGAACCCGCGGGCTCAGGCAATCCACTCGCCTCAGCCTCCCAAAGGCGCGGGATTACAGGCTGAGCCACCAAGCCTGGCTCAAAGTTAACTATTAAATACAATAGAAACAAATGAGTAATATTAAATTTTAACTAGATACTGTCACTTGTGGAGTGTTCCACACCTGAGACTCCAACAAGAGACTCCAGCTCTCTCTTGTTAAAATGAGAGATTAATAAGTGAGAGGGAGGTGTTAAAGATACAGTAGCATCTACCTGTGATGGTCCCTGAAAATAGAACAAGCTGGGCTCGGTGGCTCAGTCTGTAATCCCAGCACTTTGGGAGGCTGAGGTGAGTGGATTGCCTGAGCCTGCGGGTTCAAGACCCGCCTGGGCAACTTGGCGAGACCTCATCTCGACAATAAATTAAAAAATTAGCTGGGCAAGGTAGCGCGCGCCTGTAGTTCCAGCTACTTGGAAGGCTGAGGCGGAAGGATTGCCAGAGCCAAGCAGGTTGAGGCTGCGGTTGCCGGGAGCGGCCACTGCACTCCAGTCTGGACGACAGAGTGAGACTCCGACTCAAAAAAAAAAAAAGAAAAAGAAAAAGAAAGGAAAATAGTCAGAACAACTGATTGAAAATTGTCACTTACTTTAATATGGAGGTGCACATATTTAGATATGACCTAAAATCATCCCAAATTCCTGTCTCCGCAGATAAATACTGTAATGAAGCACGTGAAGAAGCTGCATCCACTCTAGGGAGGGGAAATGATAACTATAACTCCTCTCATCTTTAATGGCAGTTTTACAGTGTGCAATGTGCTTTGTTACTTAGCATCTCAGCTGACCACTGTAGCAGTAATCTGGTACCAAGAGGATTATCACACTCATCTGACTGGATGTTACAAGGACTAAAAGCACCGGAAGCTCAGTAGACACGTTTCCCAACGAATAGGTAGGAAGGGATAGTTCACAGGTGAGTCCACCGAGGGTTGGCGACTAACATAACCACATTAATAGCAATGTTTTTCTTTTTGTTTTGTTTAGGTTTTTTTTGGTTTTTTTTTTAGCACTTAATACGTCCCAGACCCTGTTAGAAACTTTATAGACATCATCTAACTTGATATCGACGCCTGATCTATGGGACAGGTACTGTTATCTCCATTTTACAGACGACAGAAGTGAAACACAGAGGTAACGGCTACGGTCACCCTGCCAGCGCGATGTGAGCCCAAGCAAACTGACATAAAGCCTGCAACTTCCTTGCCCAAGGTCACGGGGAGTAAGGTCGCCGGAGAAGGGAGGGCACTGACCTGTCAGACACTTGCTCCTGGGTGAGCTTCTTGTCGCTCTGCAGCAGAATGGACACGTAGTGGCGGATCATGCCCACGAAGAAAGTGATGATAACGATGGGTAGGACCACCCAGAGGCGGATGTTGGAGTCCAGCAGCAGCTCTGGCCCTGACATCTTCACTGATAGCAGGCTCCCAGCCGGGCTTCCCTTCACTGGGGCGCAGGTGTTACTCTTCGAGTTCGCCTCTGGGCCTTCTCGCGTCGCTCAGCCCGGCCGGTCCAGGACTTGGCTGCAGCCTCGAACTGGAGCCTCGCGCACAGCCTCCAGCTGGGCCACCCGGCCGCTCACTTCCGGCGCGGAAGTGTTACGTTACGCCGCGGCGCGCGTCGGTGGCGTCAGAACAGCGACGCGCCGGGCGGGAAAGTCGAAAACGAAGGGGCGGCGACAGCTTCTCGGCGGGTGAGTGAAGCGGCAGTCGTCGTCTCTCGTAACCCCGCGCGCCTGGCGGCCTAGTCTTTCTGGGCCCAGGCCGAGCACGGCCTTTACTTCTGGGGCTCCGCACCCCGAGCCTCGACTTTCTCATCTGCCTTATCGTGGGATAACCCTCCAGGTATCTCCTTGCGTTGTTAAAATAGCGAAACGAGAAGGGCTTTTAACCCCCACCCCCTTCTCTATGACCTTATAGTCCAGGCAGTCGACCTCATCTCACGTCTTTTAGGCTTCTCTGGAAGCCAGAAGGTATCTCACGTGTTAAAGACGGGTGGCCTGAAGGTAGACGGTCCTGTATTGCCTTACTTTTTCCATTTGAAAAATGGCTGTAATGGTTATACGTGTTAAACAAGGCGACAGATAAAGGAAAAGCTTACCACATTTGAGAAGCTGAGACGGGAGGATCGCTGGAGCCCAGGAGTTCAAGGCTTAAATGAGCTATGATCTCAGTACTGCACTCCAGCCTGGAAACAGAGTGAGATCCAATCTCTTAATTTTTAAAAAAAGTTTAGCACGGTGTCTGGTACATTGTAAACGTTAACTATCATTAGAAGACATTTATAGGCCAGGTGCTGTGGCTCACACCTGTAATGCCAGCAGTTTGGGAGGCCAAGGCAGGAGGATTGCTTGAGCCCAGAAGTTTGAGTCCAGCCTAAGCAACAGTGAGACCTCATCTCTACAAAAATTAAAAAAAAAAAAAAAAAAAAAAGTCTCGCGCGGTGGCTCGAGCCTGTAATCCCAGCTCTTTGAGAGGCCGAGGCGAGAGAATTACCTGAGTCCAGGGGTTCGAGACCAGACTGGGCAACTTGGTGAGACCTGATCTCTCCAATAAATCAAAAAATTGGGGCCAGGCGTGGTGGTGCGCGCCTGTAGTTCCAGCCACTTGGAAGGCTGAAGCAGAAGGATTGTCTGAGCCTGGCAAGTCGGGCTGCAGTGACTGTGAGCGTGCCACTGCACTCCAGCCTGAGTGACAGGGTGAGATTTTGACTAAAAAAAAAAAAAAGTAGCCACGTGTGGTAGGGCACACCTGTAGTCCCAGCTACTTGGGAGGCTGAGATAGGAGGAGGATTGCTTAAATCCAGGAGGTTGTGACTGCGTGAGCCAGGATTGTGCCACTGTACTCCAACCTAGGCAACATAGTGATACCCTGCCTCCAAAGTAAAAAGTGTCATTATTATTATATTCATAATGATTACATATGGTTATTATATTTATGGTATAATATGTAGTTATATTGTGTATATTAATGTAATTATTATTTCGAATTATCTGCCACAGATTATAAAAATAGTAACAGTACCTTCCTCCAAAAAGCTTTGTAAGAAATAATGAATTATTAAGTATAAAGCACTTAAAACTGATCTTGTGAGTTATTACTGTTTTACCTGCTCTTCTAGTAATTCTCACTTAGAGAATATTCTCAGAAATTTTATGCTGAGGACTGCGCTGGGCATTAGGGACACTGAGATGAGACTGGGTGCCTACTTTCAAAGAGCCTACAGTCAACTAAGTTGCAGCGGTTCACGCCTGTAATCCCAGCACTTTGAGAGGCGGAGGCTACAGGATTGCCTGAGCCCAGGGATTTGAGACCAACCTGGGCAACTTGGCCAGACCTCGTCTCTACAATAAATCAAAAAATTAGCTGTGTGTGGTGGCGCGCACCTGTGGTTCCGCTACTTGGAAGGCTAAGACTGAAGGATCACCTGAACCCAGCAGGTTGAAACTGTGATGGCCATGAGCATGCCACTGCACTGCAGCTTGGGCGACAGAGTGAGACTCCTACTCAACAAAAAGAGCCCACAGTCTAGTATGCAGTGCTTAGGGCTCCTAGATAAACTCTGTGGAGCTGGAAAGCTGGAGTAGCAAACTCAATTAGGCATAAGAGGAGCACTTTTTAACAAAGACGACTTTTGACTGAATCTTTAAGGATGAGTAGGAATTTCCAAGCATATAAGAGTGCTTCAAATGAGAACCTCTTTGTGAAAAAGCACTGAGACCGGGAAGGTTCTGGTTTACAAGTTAAATTAAAAGGCCATGTGTTTCAGGCCCTCCCCTTCCTCTCCAGTCTCATTTCTAATTCTACAAGCTCCTTTTTGTTTCAGTGTTGTTTTTCTCTGCCTGGACTACTCTTCTCATGCCTTTTGTACTGCTAACATCTATTTCAGCCCTTGAGTTTCTGCTGAAAAATCACTTTCTAGGAAGATTGTCCCTAAGAGATTGTTCCTGCTTTTCTTCACTACCTCCACTTCAACTAGACTAAATTTCCTTATAAGCCCTCATAACATCCTGTACTTTTATAGCTCTTACACAAATTAAAATTCTTTATTTCCATACTGTAAACTCCCAGAGGACAGGGACCATGTCTGTCTTGTTCGCAATTGCAACCCCAGCATCTAGCACAGTCCCTAATATATGGTATTGAAATAATGAGTTAAAGGACAAGAAGATTGAGGCTAGATGATGAAGGGTCTTGAATCTCAGATGGAGCACTATGGGTTTTATCATTCAACAACAGGGAAGTGGTCTGCCTAAAGGGGCAAGGAAACAAGTCTTGAAAGGAGAGGAGTATTGACCAGATATGGGAGTTGAAATTTGCATTGCACCTGGACTTAGATAGAATTACTATGAAGACTACAACCCTTCAGTTTCCTTTGAACTACAGCTTTAACTTCTCAGAATTTAGTTTTTTTTGAGTTGGAGTTTCACTCTGTCACCCAGACGAGTGTAGTGGCATGCTCCTGGCCACCGCAGCCTCGACCTGCTGGGCTCTGGTGATCCTTCCGCCTCAGCCTTCCAAGTAGCCGGAGCTACAGGCGCATGCTACCACGTTCGGCTAATTTTTTATTTATTGTAGAGACGTGGTCTCGTCAAGTTGCCCAGGCGGGTCTCAAACCCGTGGGCTCAGGCAGTCCACTCGCCTCGGCCTCCCAAAGTGCTGGGATTATAGGCTGAGCCACTGGGTCCAGCCAGAATTTAGTTTCTAGAGGGTAACTTCTATTCTCTGATTTTGCTCTAGGAAGTAAGTTCAGTACATAATAATTTGGTCAATATGGTTTCCAAACGAAGACTGTCAAAATCTGAGGATAATGAGAGCCTAAAAGAAGATGCCTCCAGTAAGTATCTAGTCATTTGTTGATGTATTTCCTGTAGCAAATATGAGGGGCACTTAAAGAGATGGAAAATTCCTACTTTTCAAGTGGTGAAAGTTCAAGGCTAAATGAATAGAACACACAGAGTCCAGTACAGGAGATTTGGGATTAAATTTCTGCCTTTAATCCCATGTATGACTTTGAGCATGCCCATAGCTTCTGAGCCTCAGTCTTCACATCTATAAGAGGAATTAGTATCATAGACTATATTTGTTGTACATAATCAAGGTGCTGGGACATATACTCCATACCCTTTAAAAAAACTTCACGATCCTCCTACCTCCCTTAAAAAAAAAGTCTACATAAATGCTATCATAGTGATATATAAAGGAAATACGCCATATCAAAGCAAGCACACCAGAGGCAAAGAAACAGTACAGACTCTGCCCATATGAGAATGTGGTTGACAAAGACCCTAAGTTTCAATTGGAGGGGATTGATAGTCTTTTTCATCTATCGCACTCTTCTGCTCTATTAAAGCACTTCTAACTTGTTGATTGAAGAGTTGTTTCTTATTAGATTATTGGAATTTAGGTCTGTTGGTCAAATACAACTGAAGTTGATGAAAACGCTTGCCAAACAGCATTTAGAATGATTAAAATTACAAGATAAAACCCTTGTTAAGAACAGGCTTGATTTAGAAAACGCAATTCTGAGGCTCTAACCGTCTGTTTGTAACATGATTGTAGAATATGGAGAAATTGGTAGAATTTTGAAACTGAAGAAGAATAATTAGAAAGTCACTAAAAATAAGCCGGGCTCGGTGGCTCAGCCTGAATTCCACACCTTGGAAGACTGAGGTGAGTGGATTGTCTGAGCCCGCAGGTTCGAGACCTGCCTGGGCAACTTGGTGAGACCTCATCTCTACAATAAATCAAAACATTAGCC
>NW_007252077.1:1598070-1619362 GCF_000164805.1 Carlito syrichta
GGGAGCGTGTGCCTGTAGTTCCAGCTACTTGGAAGGCTGAGGTGGAAGGATTGCTGGAGCCCGGCAGGTCGAGGCTGTGGTGGCCGGGAGCAACCACTGCACTCCAGTCTGGGCGACAGAGTAAGACTCCAACTCAAAAATAAAAATATAAATAAATGTCATATTTTAGAAATACTGTTCTTTAAAGGGGAAGAGACTTCCGAATTAAGTTTATTGGAAGGGACTTGGGATAGTGATGAACAAATGGAATCTTTTATTCTGATTGTGTTTTAAATTTCTTTAATGAAGGCTGTAATCTTTGTTTCATTTTGCTTAAGGTCTTATTAAAGAGAGGGAGAGGAATTGGAGAAGAATAAAACTGTAGAATTGCATCAAGGGAGAAGAGTAGAATTTTACCTGACTTCAAGAATCCATTTGGTTTTGTTTGTTTATTTTATATCTTACTTTTATGGGTTGAAAGCCTTGGAATGAAACCAATCTGGACTTTGTACTCAAAGATGTGAGGCAGGAGAACCTGCCCCATTCTGCCTACCCTTGCACACAGATAATTGATTTTCAAATTTGGTATGCATCAGGATTATAATCTGAATAATTTGTCAAAAAGTCAGACTCCCAGGTCCCATTTCCAAGATATTGGCTGAGCTCTGTGATGTGGCCTGGAAATAAATATTTTGATATGCTTTCCAGTAATTCCAGTATATTGGATTGTAGGCAACAGCTTAAGCAACACTGGTTTAGAATTTGGGTGGAAAATAGTTCCATGTTTATTCTTGTTAGAAGTGACACGTAAGCACTTTGGGAGGCCAAGGCGAGAGAACTGTCTGAGCCCAGGGATTCAAGACCAGCCTGGGCAACTTAGTGAGACCTCGTCTCTATAATAAATCAAAAAATAAGCTGAGCCGGGCTCGGTGGCTCAGCCTGTAATCCCACGCCTTGGGAGACTGAGGTGAGTGGATTGCCTGAACCCGCAGGTTTGAGACCTGCCTGGGCAACTTGGTGAAACCTCATCTCTACAATAAATCAAAAAATTAGCCGGATGTGGTAGCGTGCGCCTGTAGTTCCAGCTACTTGGAAGGCTGAGGCGGAAGGATTGCCTAAGCCCAGCAGGTGGAGGCTGCAGTGGCTGTGAGCGTACTACTGCACTCCAGCCTGGGCAACAGAGTGAAACTCCAACTCAAAAAAAAAAAAAAAAAAAGAAGTGGCACATGTGGAATTCTTCAAGCGAAAACTCAATAGGTGAAAATAATTCTATTTGTTGATTGTTTTATTTATTTGTTTGTTTGGAACCACCACTGTTGACCATTGTTAATGATAATTTATTTCACTATGGCTTCAATTCTAGTATAATTCTTCAAGAATTTATCAGTTTTCTCTTAGGTTTATCATTTCTGGGTTTAAATTTGAATATCCACTTTACTGTTTGTCACATTCTTGAAAATTTTGTCTATTTTTAGAAGCAAGGAAGCAACCACCTTCCAAAAAGACAAAGAAATCTCATGTTCCTAATGAAGTTGAAGAAAATGACAATGTGTTTGTAAAACTTCTTAAGACATCAGGAATTACTCTTAAAACTGGAGAGAGTCAGAATCAACTAGGTAATATTTTAATCTAAACCTGTTCTCTGGGTTGAATGAAAGAGCTGAGGACTGAATTATGGATTTCCTAAATAGAAAGGCAATTAATGAAAAGCTGGATACGGTGGCTCACGCCTGTAATCCCAGCATTTTGGGAGGTGAAGGGGAGAAGATTACCTGAGTGCAGGGATTCAAGACCAGCCTGGGCAACTTGATGAAACCTCGTTTCTACAGGAAATCAAAAAATTATCTGAGTGTGATGACGCACTCCTGTAGGCCCAGCTACTTGAGAGGCTGAGGTGGAAGGATCGCCTAAACCCAGCAGGTTGAGACTGCAGTGGCTGTGAGAGTGCCACTGCACTCCAGCCTGGGTGACAAAGTGTCTGACTCAAAAAAAAAGAAGAAGAAGGCTGGGTGCAGTGGCTCAGTCTGTAATCCCAGTACTTTGGGAGGACAAGGTGAGAGGATTGCCTGAGCCCAAGGGTTCGAAACCAGCCTTGGCAACTTGATGAGACCTTGTCTCTGCAATAAATCACAAAAAAAAAACCCAAAAAACAAACAAACAAACAAACAAAAAACCCAGGCTTGGTGGCATGTGTCTGTAGTTCCAGCTACTTGGAAGGCTGAGGCAGAAGGATCGCCTAAACACAGCAGGTCGAGGCTGCGGTGGCTGACTCCAGCCTAGGCGACAAGAGTGAGACTCCAACTCAAAAAAATAAAGGCAATGAAGATGAGAAGTAGGATGACCGTCTGTCTTGAGACAAAGATGAATTAAATATTCTTTTCAAAGAATATTGTTATAGTCTTTGCTTCTGGTTAATGCATCTTAAAGTACTTCTAATCCTTTTATAAGAAGAAAAAATGTTGTATACTAGTTATTCCTTTGTGTTTTCTTGTGAAAGAATAAGTTAATACTATAGTCAGCCAACAACTATATGTCAGAATAGTTTCAGAAGAAAATTTATAAAGCCATATAAGGCCCTTTTTGGGAGGCACAGATTATTCTATTTTGCTAAGGTTATAAGTCTTTTACTGTGGAGTTATACGATTTGGCTCTGAAATTTGGTTGAAAATATTTTTACTGGTTTCATCGGATAAGAAAGCTCTTTAGGGAAGGAAAACTACAGTAGGAGACTAGTGACCAGCTATTCTTTTTTTCTCATAGCTGTGGATCAGATAGTTTTCCAAAAGAAGCTCCTTCAGACCCTGAGGAAACATCCCTCTTATCCCAAAGTATGTACTTTTCCCCTGGCGTTTTTGCTTTTACCTGCAGTACTCTGAAATTGGGATAAAGCATAAAGTTGAGTGGCTAGAATAACTTTTAGCTAACTGACAGCAAATGTTAAACTAAAAAATCTTAACTCTTCCCTTGTCTTTTTTATTTTTTAAATTTCCTTGTTAAGATAATAGAAGAATTTGTTAGTGGCCTGGAGTCTTACATTGAAGACCAAGACAGTTTCAGGAACTGCCTTTTGTCTTGTGAACGTCTGCAAGATGAGGAATCCAGGTGTGGAGAGGAGGCATGGAGACTTGCTGAAATTCAATGTGTTACACTAACTGGACTGGGGAATGGGAAAGAGAATGCAGTTTTTTGGAATTTTATTTTTTATTTATAATTCTTTTTTCCTTGGAATTTAAACCTAACTTTAAAATCCTTAAGTTTGTGGTTATAAGGCTAAGAATCAGAGTGTTTTCTAGAATGTGTCTCACTTGTGTTGGTAGAATTTCAAATCTCTACCTCTCCTTTGCTAAGAGCTATCTGCTCACATTCTGTATTTCTTGTTTATTAGAATAGTTTATCTTATCTTTTTTTTGCGAGGACGGGGAGCAGGACTTATTAAGAGAACAGGAAAGGTCCCTGAGTGGAAGGGGACCTGAGGGGGCTACCCAGTTTATTTTATCTTTAAAGATTATGTATTTAACCAATTTTATGGAGAAAAAAATTGTAAAAACATTAAAACATGGGAAACAAAATAGAAAACAAATACCTATTTTTTTACAGCATGGGCACATCTTACTCTAAGAGCCTCATCAAACTGCTCCTAGGGATTGACATATTACAGGTGAGATTGTCATTTTTTCTGTGAACACTTGATGGATATGTTTTGTTGTATGTGCTTAAATATAAATGACTGGAACACAGGATAAAGTATGGATGATTGAAGAGTTAGGGTTTGCAATAGCTTTACCATAGCCCTGTTACTGAAATGAGTTTGGTAGGGAAATATCTGTTTTTGTACTGTGCTGATTAGTGTAGTTCATCTGGCCGTCCCATTTATTCCCTCGGCTGCTGATTCCTGTTTCTTAAAGTTGCTTCTATGTGCTCTGAGTACCTTGTAATCTTTGTCATAGTCACATCTGCATTATCTCCTATTTAGCTTTTTAGATACTTCTGTAACTTAATTTTGCCCTTCTCCTCTTCCTCTTTTTTAGCATATTAAGTACACAATACATTGACATGTTTTAAAATCTCAAAGTATACAAACGTGTATACCGTGAAAAATCTTCCTCCCACTCTATTCTCCATTTTTTTTCTCTTACAGTTAATCTTCCCACACTCTTAAACTCTTCCTTTTCATTGGTAATCTTGAGTATAATTTAGTTAGCTTAAGTCTAAGTGCTCTTTTGTTCCTCTGGAAAGAAAGCCTTTCTCCTTGAAAACTATTTGATAGTCTTTTAAAGTCTGTATTTCATAGATTGACAGTTATCATATTTAATAATATTTTTGATTATCTGGTTATTTTAATTTTGCATGATAATTGTTTTTCAGAAGACACATTATTGAGAAATCTTTGTATTCCAATAGCTTACATTAAAAATATAGACAACATTCATGTGAATATTCTTATAATAAGAGAATATCAATTTTAGCAAGGTCTTTTCTCTAAGAACTCTGGTTGGAAAGAGAATTCTGACTAATTATACATTTCTGTTGTGTATTTTGAAATCATCTCCTAACTCTCTATGTCTTCTTTTTTAGCCTGCCATTATTAACACCTTATTTGAGAAGTTGCCAGAGTTTTTTTTTAAAAAGTAAGTGTAATTATGCTGCAATGCTCAAAGTACCCTTGTAGACTTAAGATTCTCTCTGAAAAGGAAACATCATTGGTTTGAAGGTCATATTTATCCTGATGCCACGTTTTACCTGACTACTAAAATTTTACTGGGGTGTCAGTCTTTGAAATTTAATCCATTAATATAACTTCATAAAAATGAATGAGCCGGGCTCGGTGGCTCAGCCTGTAATCCCACGCCTTTGGGAGGCTGAGGTGAGTGGATTGCCTGAGCCCGCGGGTTTGAGACCTGCCTGTGCAGCAAGACCTCCTCTCTACAATAAATAAAAAAAATCAGCCGGGCGTGGTAGCACATACCTGTAATTCCGGCTACTTGGAAGGCTGAGGCGGAAGGATCGCCGGAGCCCAGCAGGTCGAGGCTGCGGTGGCCAGGAGCAGCCACTGCACTCCAGTCTGGGCGACAGAGTGAGACTCCAACTCAAAAAAAAAATGAATGATTTCCATTCATTTTGATCCATTATGATTATTGTTAAAAGAAAAGGCTGGGCACAGTGGCTCATGTCTATAATCCTAGCACTTTGAGAGGCCAAGGTAAGAGGATTATCTGAGCCCATGGGTTCAAGACCATCCTGGGCAACTTGCTGAGACCTCATCTCTACAATAAATCAAAAATTTAGCCAGGCATGGTGACACGTGCCTATAGTTCCAGCTACTTGGAAGGCTGAGTCAGAATGATCACCTGAACCTGACAGTTCAAGGCTGCGGTGACCATGAGTGTGCCCCTGCACTTCATCCTGGGTTACAGAGTGAGATTCTGACTCAAACAGAAGAAAAAAGAAAATATTGTGTTCGTTCATAGATTATCCATAGAAGGGTACACCATAAACTGGTTACAGTGGTTGTTTTCAAAGAGGGGAGCCAATTGTCTGGAATCAGATATTCTCTGAATACTTTTTTTGTTGTGTATGTATACTATCCATTAAAAAAAAAATTGCTATGCTATTAAAAAATGAACCGCCTAATAGAAAAGTAGACAGAGGTCCTAAACAGACAAGTCACAAAGAAGAAATACAAATACCACATACTTAGAAACCTCAATTTTTTTTAGCAAAGACACAACTTAATAAATACATTTCAGTCATTCATTCTGAAGATCAATAGGTTGTATGTATCAAAACTTTAGATTTTACATACACTTTAATCCTAATGCTATGTCTCCTAACTTGTCCTAAGATAATGGCTATGAATGAAAACAATTAAGATTACTGTTTAAAATAAGAAATTGTAAACAACCAAGATGACCGGGATGGGTGACTCATGCCTATAATCCCAGCACTTTGGGAGGCAGAGGTGAGAGGATTGCCAAACCCAGGAGTTCAAGACCAGCCTGGGCAACATGGAGAGATCTTGTCTCTATAATAAATCAAAACTGGTAGCGTGTACCTGTAGTTCCAGCTACTTGGAAGGTTGGGGCGGAAGGATCACCTGAGCCCAGCGGGTTGAGGTGGTGGCAGCTGTGACTGTGCCACTGCACTCCAGCCTGGACAACAGAGTGAAACTCCAACTCAAAAAGAAAAAACAAACCCAAAACAAAAAAACCAAGATGTTAAAAAATGGAATATTATGTGGGCATTAATAATTATAAAGCCAGGCTCGGTGGCTCAGCCTGTAATCCCGCGCTTTGGGAGGCTGAGGTGAGTGGATTGCCTGAGCTCACGGTTTCGAGACCCGCCTGGGCAACTTGGTGAGCCCTCATCTCTACAATAAAATAAAAAAGTCAGCCGGGCATGGTAGCGTGTGCCTGTAATTCTGGCTACTCGGAAGGCTGAGGTGGGAGGATCGCTGGAGCCCAGCATGTCGAGGCTGCAGTGGCCAGGAGCAACCACTGCACTCCAGTCTGGGCGACAGAGTGAGACTCCAACTCAAAAAATAATAATAATTATTATAAAAAAGATTGCATAATGCCATATATCAATTGAAAAAAACCCAGGTTACAGATCAGTATTTATAGTTCACTCTCATATTTTGTTTTTTAAAAAAAGGAGATATACACACACAAACATGCTTAAACATGTTAATAGGTACGTACATTTCTGGCATGACAGGATTATGTTTGTTTTTATTTTTTATTAATATATGCTTTTTTAGTTTCCTGTATATAATGAGAAACTTAAAGATTTATTTTTAAAAATTTATGTTTTACCTGAATGTGTCATGCTAGATGCTTTCTGTCCTGGTACATCTTTTTCAACAGTTAAGATTGACTGCAATAAACAAGAACCAAGAATGCTGTCAAAAAAACTAGAGGCTGGACATGATGTCTCACAGCTGTAATCCCAGCACTTTGGGAGGCCGAGATTGGAAGATTGCTTGAGCCTAGGAGTTCGAGACCAACCTGGGCAACAGAAAATTTAAAAATTAGCCGGATGTGGTGGTGCATGCCTGTAGTCCAAGCAACTCAGGAGGCTGAGGTGGGAGAATCATTTAAGACCCTGGGTTTGAGGCTTTAGTGAGCTGTAATCATGCTACTGAACTTAAGCCTGGATGACAAAGTGAGACTCTCAACTCAAAAAAAATAAAAATAATTGAGCCACAATTTCTTCATCTATAAATGGTTTTTCAATACTTTTGTGAACATACTCTAATTTTACCTTTTATGTTTATATAATATATGCTTGTCTTTTGAAGTATTTATTGCATTGATGTAATTCATGTTTTACCTTTTAAAATTATTTACCTTATTTGATTTTTTTTGCCCTATTTGGTTTTAAGGCTTATTAACTTTATTATCATCTTAAAACTTATTTAAAGCATTTATTCATTTACTTATTTGAGTCAAGATCTCACTTTGTTGCCCAAGATGGAGTGCAGCGGCACAATCACAGCTCACCACAGCCTTGACTTCCTAGTCTCAGGTGATCCTTTCACCTCAGCCTCCTGAGTGACTGGGATTACAGGTGTGCACCACCACTCTTGGCTAGTTTTTTTAATTTTTGTAAAGACAAAGTCTCACTGTGTTGCCCAAACTGGTCTTAAACTCCTGGGCTCAAGCAATCTTCCTACCTCAACTTTCCAAAATGCTGAGATTACAGGACTAAGCTACCATGCCTGACCTATTTTTTTATTTTAAAAAATAATTTGATTGATTTTTATGTATTTATTTTTTGTAGAGATGAGGTCTCGCTATGTTACCCAGGCTGTTGTTGAACTCCTGGGCTCAAGCACTCCTCCCGTCTCTGCCTCCCAAAGTGCTAGGATTACAGGCTTGAGCCACCAGGCAGATAATTTATATAATTATAGAGAAATACTATCTAGCCCTGACTTACCTTCTCTCTAAATCCTCTCTTAGATGTAGCCACTGTTAGCAGTTTATTTCATTTTCTTCCAAACATCTTAACATATATAACCATATGTCTCCTGCATTTTTGGTATCACTGTGTCCAGCACAGTGCCAGATCCATAGTAAGTATTCAGTAAATGTTAATTGGATGACTGAAATATTTTGTGCACTGTTAATGCCTACTGTTAGACAGAGAAACTAAGTTCCTTGTCTTCCTAATATTTCAGCATGAGTGGTGATGGAATCAACATGCCTCGACTTATTATCAGTCAACTAAAATGGCTTGACAGAATTGTGGATAACAAGGTAGACTTTGGGACTTTATCTATTGAATTTGAAGAGTATGTTTTCTCTACATTTAACCAAGCTTTGAAGATTTAAAGATTTTATTTCCTCTTTCTAAACAGAATATTCATAGTATATCACCCATCCATTAGCTTCTTCCAGTTTTTGTAATTTGAGAAGCATGTTTCACCCTTTAAATTTCTCAAAAAAATAAGCTTATCCAATTATAAAGATTATGTCATTTATTAAATAAATATTTGGAAAGAAATTCATTAGTTTTTAAAAGTACAGAGATTACTATGATTATTTATTTATAATGTAAGTGGGACAGGCAGATTGTGACTCCCAGGCATCCTGCAAAGTAGGTGGGTCACCTTAGGGCAACCTTTACCCACTCAAAAATTCATCTCACATTAGTGGCAAGGACTTGGGCATCATCCTGAATTGTTATTTTTTATACTCATAAGTTTAAGGCATTGTTTATTTCTTAAAAGCAATCAGAACCTAAACCATCCTACTTATGTTTTAATTAATTACATATTGAGGAATATTACAGGATTTTTTGCAATTATATGATCTTTTTATTAAGTACCTTGGTAAAGTAGAATCTATTTTGAGCCTATTGTTTGAACCCCATTACTTTCTCAGTGTTCTGAAACTCATTCTTCTAATTTTTGGCAAACATTCCAAGGTTAGATCTTTATTTGGAAGAATATAAGTTTTAGGGTCTTATGTGGGCTAGAATTTTGGATCTGCTACTTAACTGTGTATCTTTGACCAACTTTTATCCCCACTTTTTAAAAATGGGCATTGTCATGCAAACCTAATGGAGTTGTGAATATTAAATGCAATAAAGTATGTATAGCCCTATTGGACAGATATCATCTACCCTAAAATTTTTTTCTATAGTCTCTGTCTGTGAAATTTAGGATTTGAGCTTGAGTGTGTAGTTGCCATATTGTACACAAAATAATTTCAGCTCTGCACTTCACAAGTTGGCAGTCTTTCTCTATTCTGCATAATATGCTACAATTCTAATGGTTCCTCTGTTGTAGGACCTCACCACTAAGATCATGCAGCTGATCAGTATTGCTCCACTGCACCTTCAGCATGACTTCATCACCAGCCTGCCCGAGATCCTGGGGGATTCCCAGCATGCTGATGTGGGGAAAGAACTCAGGTGAGTAAGCACCCTGCAACCATCTAAACAAGAATCCACTATGGGAGCTTTATCACTACAGTATGCAAAGGATAGTAGTGATATGAATAGACCCATCTATTTTCTTCTAAAAGGCATTCCTGGGTGGCATGGTGGCTCACACTTGTAATCCCGGTACTTTGGTAGGCCGAGATGAGAGGATTGCCTGAGTCCAGGGTTCAAGATCAGCCTGGGCACCTTGATGAGACCTCGTCTCTACAATAAATCAAAAAATTAGCCAGCATGGTAGTGTATGCCTGTGGTTCCAGCTACTTGAAATGTTGAGGCAGATGGGTCACCTGAGCCCAGCAGGTCGAGGCTGTGGTGGCCGTGAGTATACCACTGTATTCCAGCCTAGGTGACAGAGTGAGACAATGACTCAAAAAAGTAAATAAATAAATAAAAATAAAAGGCATACTTGTTAAGAACATGACATCTGGTTTAGGATTAGATATGTAAATTTGACCTGTGGAAAAATTGAACAAAATCCCTTTGTTTCATTAGCATTTTCTTCAGGAGGTCCTAAATCCTGACTGCACACCAGAATCATTTGTGGAGGTTATTACATGTCTATATTCTTTGTATCTCTAGATGATTTGTTCTAATGCACATCCCTGCATCAGGTCCCTTGCTGAGATCCATTGCTTACTTCCATTCATGTAAAAAATAGTATTTGGTAGGGCTGTATTTAAGAAGGGGAGAACTATATCCCTAGGTAATAATGTCTATCTATTTTTTTGAGTCAGAATCTCACTCTGTCACCCAGGCTGGAGTTCAGTGGCATGCTCATGGCTACCGCGGCCTCTACCTACTAGGCTCAGGCAATCCTTCCGCCTCAGCCTTCCAAGTAGCTAGAACTACAGGCATGTGCCAATACGCCTGGCTAAATTTTTCAATTTTTTGATTTATTGTAGAGATGAGGTCTCACCAAGTTGCTCAGGCGGGTTTCGAACCTGCGGGCTCAGGCAATCCACTCCCCTCAGCCTCCCAAGGCGCGGGATTACAGGCTGAGCCACCGAACCTGGCTATGTCTCTATTTTAATGCAACTTTTTACTTGTCCTAGAAATAGTTTTTAAAAATTCTGTTCAGTCTGGGCAACATGGTGAGACCTCTTCTCTACAATAAATAAAAAAAAATTAGCTGAGCGTGGTTGTGTGCTCCTGTAGTTTCAGCTACTTAGAAGGCTGAGGCAGAAGGATCACCTGAGCCCAGCAAGTCAAGACTGTGGTTACCATGAGCTTGCCACTGCACTCCAATCTGGGTAACAGCATGAGACTCCAATTCAAAGAAAAAAATTATTTGTAATACTTTCTTCTCTATTGTTGATTGTAAAACTACCTCCAAAAATTGCCCAATGATTTATTGCCCTTGTGCTTTTGGTCAGGATGCTCCCTCTGGGTGAAGCACTTTAACACCCACTTCATCTGCTGGATTCCACTTTGTCCTTTTTTTATAACCTTCTTTAAGAATCTGTCACAGAACAGCCTGGGTAAAAAAAAAATCAAAAAATTAGCTGGGCGTGGTAGTGCCCACCTGTAGTTCTGGCTATTTGGAAGGCTGAGGTGGAAGGATCATCTAAACCCAGCAGGTCAACGCTGGGGTGGCTGTTTGCATGCCACTGCACTCCAGCCTGGGCGATGGAGTGAGACTCCAACTTGAAAAAAGAAAAAGAATCTGTCACTGTCCTGTACTCTATTTTGTGCATCCTACACATGTGTTTGTCATACTTACCCTATTTTATTGTAACTGTTTTGGGTTTTCCTCTTCCTTTTCTAGTGGAGGGATATGTACCAAACTCAATAATAGTGGTCTCTGGGTAGTGGGTGTTGTGAAGGAGGACTTCTTGTTTCTACTTTGTTGTTTGAATTTTTTATAAGGAGCATGTATTTTTGTAATGAAAATAGTTTTTACTGAAATATACCATAAACATTAGTTTTATGGAAACTAAGTATACTATCTCTTCCCATACTCTAATGAGTGATTTTCTTAAGTCATTGCCTTCCCAGCTCTGTGCAATGCATTTCACAACTTTTTCCTTTTCCCACCATTCACAGTGACCTATTGATGGAGAATACTTCACTCACCGTCCCAATCCTGGATGTCCTTTCCAGCCTCCACCTTGAACCGAACCTCTTGTCTAAGGTAGGAAAGACTCTGCTTTCCAGAACCAGAACCGTTTTTTTTTGTTTGTTTGTTTGTTTGTTTGTTCGTTTTTTGAGTTGGAGTCTCACTCTGTGGCCCAGACTGGAGTGCAGTGGCCGCTTCCAGCCACTGCAGCCTCAACCTGCTGGGCTCCGGCGATCCTACCACCTCAGCCTTCGAAGTAGCTGGAACTACAGGCGCGCGCTACCACGCCTGGCTAATTTTTGATTTTATTGTAGAGATGAGTCTTGCCAAGTTGCCCAGGCGGGTCTCGAAACCACGGGTTCAGGCGATTCACTCATCTCAGCCTCCCAAGGTGCGGGATTACAGGCTGAGCCACCGAGCCTGGCTTTGTTTGTTTTTTTGAGTCAGAGTCTCTCTGTCACCCAGACTGGAGTGCAGTGGCACGCTCACCACAGCCTTGACCTGCTTGACTCAGGTGATCCTTCCGCCTCAGCCTCTCAAAGTGCTGTGATTACAGGCATGAGCCACCGTAACTGGCCTGTTTTTTTGTTTTTGAGACAGTCTTGTTGTTTCCCAGGCTGGAGTGCGGTGGTGCTGCCATAGCTCACTGCAGCCTCAAACTACTAAGCTCAAGCAACAATCTTGCTTCTGCTTCCTGAGTAGCTAGGACTACAAGTGCACACCATCATGCCCAGCTAATTTTTTATTTTTTTAGCGACAAGATCTCATTATGTTGTCCAAGCTCGTCTGTTCTCGAAGAAGCTGTGGTATTAATGGAAAGATTGTAATTTGGGTAAAAATAAAAAGGAGGTGTTTTTCTTCCTAAATTACAATTGAGAAAACTAAGTGAGAGAGATGATTTTACATAAGAAGTCCAAGCTTGAGGTAGTGATGTGAAAATTTAAGATTTTTGTGCTTATTCTGTATTTAAAAATATATTACTTTTAATTTACCCACCTGCACACTGGTGCTTGTTATATTTAGGTTCGTCAGTTGATGATGGATAAGTTATCATCTGTCAGATTGGATGATTTACCTGTGATAATCAAGTTCATTCTTCATTCCATCACAGCTACAGACACACTTGAGGTATGTTACTATTTCTTACCAAATATAGATAAAGATGCATTAGGATACATTATTTAAATTAATAAGTCCCAATCGCTCTTCTCTGTCCCCAGATTAATGTGGATTAATCCAGAAAGCATTCAGGGAAGAGAATGGAGCCACTAGTCAGACTGATTATTTTGTATCAGCTAGTATATGTTATATTCGCTATTTCTGTGTAGTATCTCAAGGAATCCAGTTTGGGGCATGACATGCTGTGCTTGCATTAGCTATTCTTATCAAATTTTTTCCAAATGCCTTATCCAACATTAAACATTTTTTCTTCCTCAGTCTTTCAGGAGGTTGTTATGGTTTTGTTGAGAGAATAGACTATGCCTATCCCCTAGGATTGAGCAGAGCATATAACTAATATTTACTTTCTGCAGGTAATATCTGAACTTCGGGAGAAGTTGGATCTGCAGCATTGTATTTTACCATCATTGTTGCAGGCTTCTCAAAACAAGTTGAAAATTAAAGGACGAGCAAGGTAGAGCACTGATAGTTACCACCCTTTTCCTTGCATAGATAAGGAAAATTTTCTGACATTCACCTTGAAGTCCCGGTTAGAGCTTAATACAAATACAAATAGTGGTAGTAATATAATATTCACATACAATACTATATTCTTTTTCAAGTCATATGTGTGTGAATGTATGCAGGCATGTGTTTATATTTTCTTAGACATTCAGATCAGTCCCAGACAGACTGCAATACAAGTTTATTAGCCATCTTATACATGAGGTTGTGACTTGATGTAGGGCACATGGCTAGTAAGCAGGAACCCAGATCTTTTGTAAGTTTTCTAGTAAATTTGTCCCCCTCTGCTACTTGTAGACTTTCAGGACATCCAGAAAGCAGGAGTCCAGACTGCGTTATTCTCTTCTTTGATGTAATAAAGACAGCTGTTAGATATGAGAAAACCATTTCAGAAGCCTGGATAAAGGTGAGATCTTCGGAACTTTTAGTAACAAGGAAGATATGGGTGGCAATCAGTGACAGATATATAAGTAAGATAGGTTGAAACAAGTCTGAAAAGTCATTCAAGAAAAAAAGATAAATGTCAGCCTAGGCAACATAGCGAAACCTATTCTTTACCAAAAAAAAAAAAATTAGTTGGGAGTGATTGTGTTCTCCTGTGGTTCTAGCTATTTGAGAGGCTGAGGTAGAAGGATTGCCTGAACCCAGGAGTTTGAGGCTGCAGTGAGCTGTGATCATGCCACTGCACTCCAGCCTAGGCAACAGAGTGAGACCCTGACTAAAGAAAAAAAAAAAGATAAATGATGGTTGCCAGATGGGCAGATTGGCTGTCAGATAAGATAATGGCATGTTGAATAAGGTGAAATGTGTTCAACTGATGTAATATTTTTGTGACCTTATTTCTCCAGGCAATTGAAAGCACTACCACAGTGTCTGAACCCAAGGTAACGTTCATGTACTATGCATTTTAAGTATTGCAGACTTAAAAATAGTGGCATTGGCTAGCTTGCCTTCCTGCTTTCTTTCTCTTCTTCTTTCCAGTCATCCTTCTATGCCTCCAGTAGTTGCTCTGATAAACACTAGTTGTTGGGGAAAGAAGATCTAAGGGGTAACTGGCCAGATGATCTATTCATTATTTCTGGCAATAAAATAAGCCTGCAGTATTTATAAGGAAAAATACTAACATTCCAAACAAGCACATCAAGTTGCAGTCAAAGAAACCAAGTCCCCACTGATGAGGAGAGGTGAAGAACATAACCACCTGGGTCATAACTCAGGTCCCTATATCTGTCTGATTGTTCTTTCTTCCTCTGAGCACAATTGTCAAGATAATAGCATTTCGTGTTTTATTTTACTTTATCCATGCAGACCTGACTGGAGTGAATCAAACAGCCTCATTCGCTGTCAAA
Source organism: Carlito syrichta (assembly GCF_000164805.1). NCBI lineage: Eukaryota > Metazoa > Chordata > Mammalia > Primates > Tarsiidae > Carlito > Carlito syrichta. The sequence continues at coordinate 1,612,582 of NW_007252077.1, forward strand.
GTGATGGTACTAGATCTTATGTCTGTTTTAATTCTAGAAATATCTTCTTTTGAAAAGCTAGATGATCGAGTTTCTCATGTACTAATTGATTTTCTTTAAAGATTTTTTTTTTTTTTTTTAGTTGGAATCTCTTCTGTTTTGTGGGATTTTGTTAGCTGGGTTAACTAATTGTTGAATGACTATCTTAAAAGCTTTTTTTTTTTTTTGAGTTGGAGTCTCACTCTGTCGCCCAGGCTGGAATGCAGTGGCACACTCATGGCCACTCCAGCGTTGACCTGCTGGGCTCCAGCAATCCTTCCCCCTCAGCCTTCCAAGTAGACAGAACTACAGGTGTGTCCTACACACCCAGCTAATTTTTTATTTATTGTAAAGACAAGGTGTCGCCAAGTTTTCCAGGCTCGTCTTTTTGTTTGTTTGTTTTTGAGTTGGAGTCTCACTCTGTCGCCCAGACTGGAGTGCAGTGGCCGCTGTCGGCCACTGCAACCTCAACCTGCTGGGCTCCAGCGATCCTCCTACCTCTGCCTTCCAAGTAGCTGGAGCTACAGGTGCGCGCTACCACACCCGGCTAATTTTTTGATTTATTGTAGAGATGAGGTCTTGCCAAGTTGCCCAGGCGGATCTCAAACCCACAGGCTCAGGCAATCCACTCACCTCAGCCTCCCAAGGTGTGGGATTACAGGCTGAGCCACCGAGCCCGGCCAGGCTGGTTTTGAACCCACAGGCTCAGGCAGTCCTCTCACCTCAGCCTCCCAAAGTGCTGGGATTACAGGGTGAGCCACCAAGCACAGCCTCTTAAAAGCTTTTATGAGGCTGGGCATAGTAGCTCACATCTGTTATCTCAGCAACTCAGAAGGCCGAGGTTGAGATTACTGCCTGAGCCCAAGACCAACCTGAGCAACATAGGAAGACACCATCTCTATAAAAAAAAATTTTTTTTTTATTTTATTTTTTTTTGAGTTGGAGTCTCACTCCGTCGCCCAGACTGGAGTACAGTGGCCACTCCCGGCCACCGCAGCCTCGACCTGCTGGGCTCAGGCGATCCTTCCACCTCAGCCTTCCAAGTAGCTGGAACTACAGGCACGCGCTACCACGCCCGGCCGATTTTTTGATTTATTGTAGAGATGAGGTCTCACTGCCCAGGCATGTCTCAAACCCACGGGCTCAGGCAATCCACTCACCTCAGCCTCCCAAAGGCGCGGGATTACAGGCTGAGCCACCGAGCCCGGCTTTTTTTTTTTTTTTTTAATTTACTGGATGTAGTGGTGCATGCCTGAATCTCAGCTGCTCCGGAGGCTGCGGCAGGAAAATCTCTTGGACTCAGAAGATCAAGGCTACAGTGAGCTCTAATTGAGCCATTGCACTCTAGCCTGGGCAACAGAGTGAGACCCTGTCTCCAAAAAAAGGAACAAAGAACTTTTATCATATTGAATAAAACAGTGAAAAAAATCAATAATTTTTTCTGGAGGAAAATATCAATATACTCTAACACTTTATTTTTGCATAAAAATAAATTGGTCACTTTAGCTACCTGCATGCCTAGTCTCACATATTTATAATCATTGTATAAATACAATTTTGGGGTATGTGTGTGTGTGTGTGAGTCTCACTCCACCCAGCCTGTAGTGCACTGGCATGCTCACGGCCACCCCAGCATTTACCTGTTGGGCTCAGGCCATCCTTCCACCTCAGCCTTCCAAGTAGCCAGAACTACAGACGCGTAATACCACGCCTGGCTAATTTTTTTTTATTTATTGTAGAGATGAGGTCTCACCTAGTTGCCCAGGCTGTTCTCGAACCCGTGGGCTCAGGCAGTCCCCTCACCTCAGCCTCCCAAAGTGCTGCGATTACAGTTTTTTTGTTGTTTTAATAGAGATGAGGTCTCACTGTTGCCCAGGCTGGTCTCGAAGGCCTAGGCTCAAACAATCCTCCTTCCTCGGCTTCCTGAAGTGCTGGGATTACAGGCGTGAGCCACCGTACCTGGTCTTTTTTATTTTTTTCCTTCTGTTATAAATATTTTACATTCTTCATTGTCGTTTTCAATGGCTATATTGTGTTCTACCAAGTCTCAATTTTGGTGTCTAAATGAGTAGGGTCTTCAGTGAAGAGATTTCCTGACTGGGTGAGTGGCGCACACCTATAATCCCAGCACTTTGGGAAGCTGAGGTGAGAGGATTGCTTGAGCCCACAGGTTTGAGATCAGCCTGGACAACTTCGCAACACCTCATCTCTATAATAAATCAAAAACTTAGCCAGGTGTTGTGGCACGTGCCTGTAGCTCCAGCTACTTGTAAGACTGAGTTGGAAGGATCACCTGAGCCCAGCAGGTTGAGGTTGCAGTGACTGTGAGCATGCCACTACACTCCAGCCTGGGAGATGGAGTAAGACTCTGACTCAAAAAAAAAAAAAAAAAAAGAAAGAGATGTCCTAAGTAATTTGGTTTTTTTTCTGTCTTGCTTGCCTTTAGAACTTTTTTTTTTTAAACATGGGTAATACAAGCTAAGTGGGGAGAAAAGCCCACACAGAATCTACAAATGTTAAAAAAAAAAGTCCTCCACTCTGTCTCATTCCACAGTGATAATCATTCTTCCAGATTTTTTTCTATTTATACACAAACTATGCATGCAAGTGCGGGTGTACTCATTTTTGTGCTTACACATATGTATGTTTATGTATTGTTTTCACAAGAGTAGAATCTTACTGTGTTTATTGTTTTGCAGTTTGCTTTTTTTTTTACTTTATGTCAGGAAGGTCTTTCTCTGTCAAAAAATGTAGTCTAGCTCATTCTTTTTTTTTTTTTTTTTTTCTGAGTTGGAGTCTCACTCCTTCGCCCAGGCTGGAGTGCAGTGGCACGCACGTTCGCAGCCACCCCAGTATTGACCTGCTGTGCTCCAGAGATCCATCCGTCTCAGCCTCCCAAGTAGCCGGAACTACAGACGCGTGCTACCTCGCCCAGCTTTTTTTACAATTTTATTGTAGAGATGAAGTCTCACCAAGTTGCTTGGGCTGGTCTTGAACCTGCAGGCTCAGGCAATCCACTCACCTCAGTCTTCCAAAGTGCTGGGATTACAGGCTGAGCCACCAAGCCCAGCCTAGCTCATTCTTTTTGATGGCTATATAATATTCCAAAAGTGACTCCATCATAATTTGTTTAATCTTTCCCATATTGATGGGCATTTATAATCTTCCCAACTTTTCACAAAGTATTTTCCTAATAATAATGAGAATATATACTAGAGTTGCCAAGTTATTTAATTTTTTTTATTTAAATAAATGTGAAGGTGTTCAAGGATACTTGTGTAATAATATCATTTTCACTTATATTTCAGTGTTTTCTTAAGTGATACCAGTAGTTAATAATTGTGATGTTTTATTTCTCTGAAAAACATTTCTGGGTTTTGTGAAAGTGTAGGTACTCCCATAGGAGTATGTTGAGCAAATGCATGTCATCCATTCTGTGTTTTAATGGGAAAAAGTTGAGAGTTACTGTTTTGTTGCAGTAAATGAACTGATTTATTAAACTTTTTCTGTTATTGCATATTTATTGACAATAGATTTTTGACATGGCGATGCTTCTCATCATCTATAGCACCAATACTCAGACAAAGAAGTATATTGAGAGAGTGCTAAGAAATAAGATTCGATCAGGTTGCATTCAAGAACAGCTGCTACAGAGTACGTTTTATATTCATTACATGGTAAGTGTCAGAGAATCAGACATTAGTGTGAAAGTTATAGAGAACATCTTAACCTTTCTTACCCACCGTGGGAATCTTTAACACCACTGCCTTTGCTGCAGTTGCTCTTTGACAAGAAGCTCAATATATTTCAGAACATAGTAAGATTATTGCTTACTTGATCGAGACATTATAATAATAAACCAACCTAAGATTGATTTTTACCTTTTAGAAAAAAAGTCACAAAATTGCTTTATATTGAATTTGTTTGACTCAATCCTGAATTTTATTTAAGGAAATGTTTCAGCTTCGGTATTCTGATTCCATACTGTGTAACCTGATTTTTAATCTAAAAAGGGTTTACAGCTTCTCTGTAAACGTTTATCTTATTTCAACCCATTGTTCAAGAACACTGAGACTTTGGAGTCTTAATTTTGCATTAATCTTTTCAGTTGTCTAGTTTTGTGCGATTTGCAGCTTTAACAAATTTGCCTCCCATATCCTGTTCCAAGCCCTGAGGAAATAAGACCAGAGAAGTGCTAGCAGAGGCATAAATATGAACCTTTGAACCATCGCTTATTGGCCATTCAACACTGTGAACCTTAGGTGATGATTCCTCTGGAAATGTAATCTTTCAAATTAGAATTTTGTAAGCTTACAAAATTCTTCCAGCTACATATTCAGGATATTAGCAGTGTAGAATGTCTTAGAAACTGAGTGAGCCAGTGGTTTGGGGCTTGCCTTAGGAATTAATGAGAATATGTATTTGTATCTCAAGATTTTATACTTAGAAAGTCCAGAAAGGTCAAGACCATGGTGGCCGTGAGTGTGATACTGCACTCCAGCCTGAGCAACAGAGTGAGACTCCAACTCAAAAAAAAAAAAGATTTTATATTTAGAAATGGGCTTAATGTTTGTATTATTTTATCTTGCAATCCTTTTTCTGCTTATTTCCGGCAGTGATATATATTTTGAACTGTAATTTTCTTGAGGGCAGAAATGATACATAATTTTTTTTTTTTTTTTTGAGTCTTACTCTGTCATCCAGGCTGGAGTGCAAAGCATCCTTGACCTGCTGAGCTCAGTTGATCCTTCCACCTCAATCTTTTAAGTAGCTGGAACTACAGGCCTGTGCCACTGCACCCAGCTAATTTTTTGATTTACTGTAGAGATGAGGTCTTGCCAAGTTGCCCAGGCTCGTCTCGAACCCAGGGGCTCAGGCAATCCTTTCACCTCAGCCTCTCAAAGTGCTGGGATTGTAGACATGAGCCACTGAACCCAGCCAGTTTTTAAAATAATTATGATATCAGTAAGGAGCTAGACTTAATAATTGGTTATTTTATTTTGGGTCCATTAATGTCTGTGTATATTGCACTATTAGTAGGGCACAATCACTTATTTATTTATTTATTTTTTTGAGTTGGAGTCTCACTCTGTTACCCAGACTGGAGTGCAGTGGCCGCTCCCGGCCACCGCAGCCTCAACCTGCTGGGCTCCAGCGATCCTTCCACCTCAGCCTTCCGAGTAGCCAGAATTACAGGCATGTGCTACCATGCCTGGCTGATTTTTTTGATTTATTGTAGAGATGAGGTCTCATCAGGTTGCCCAGGCGGGTCTTGAATCCGCGGGCTCAAGCAATCCATTCACCTCAGCCTCCCAAAGGCGCAGGATTACAGGCTGAGCCACCGAGTCCAGCATCTGATCCTTCTTAGTGCCTCAAACTAGATCATGTTCAGACATGCTATAACAAGTTATGAGTTCATTTTGGTGCAAAAAATTTGCAATTCATGTATAGTTTTTCATTATATTTTTCATGAATTTTTGAGTACCCTTCATGTATGGGGAAGAAAGAAAGAGAGAGGCTTAAACTGTTGGTCTTCTAATTCAATAATTTTACTTCTGGTAATTTATATTAAGGAAATTATTAATAATGTAGATAAAATTTCATATATAAAATGTAGATAAATGTTTTATAATTAATAGCAGAAAGAATCTGTCGAAAAATTCTAGTTATATTCAAACTAAAAAGCCTCTACACAGCAAAATAAACAATAGAGTAAAGAGACAGCTCACAAACCAGGAGAACATATTTGTAAAGCATAGATCTGATAAGTGGTAAATATCCAAAACATAAGGAATAATGCAATAGCAAGAAAACAATCCAATTAAAAAAATAGGCAAGGAACTTAAATAGACATTTCCATATATATATATGTGTATATATATATATATATATATATACACACACATACACACATACACAAATGGACAACAGGTTTATTTAAAAATGTTCAGCATTAGTTATTGTCAGAGAAATGCAAATTAAGCCATCATGAGATATCACTTCACACATGTTAGAATAACTACTGTCAAAAAGAAGAATGATAACAAGCATTGACAAGGAGGTAGAGAAAATGGAACACTGTACACTGTTGGTGGGAATATAAATTAGTAGAGCCATTTTGGAAAAAAGTATAGAGATTTCTCAAAAACTTAAAAATATAATATGATTCTTGGTATATATCCAAAGAAAATAAGATCAGTATGTCAAAGAGATATACATACTTCCATGTTTATTGCAGCACTATTCACAATAGCCAAGATATGGAATCAACCTAAAAATTCATCAACAGATGAATGGATCAAGAAAATGTGGTATATACACACAATAGAATACTATTCAGCTTTAAAATATAAGGAAATTCTATCATCTGTGACAACATTTATGAACCTGAAGGATATTATGTTAAGTGAGATAAGTCAGTCATAGAAAGACAAATACTGCATGATCTTACTTACATGTGAAATCTAAAAAAGTTGAACTCATACAGGTAGAGAGTACAATGGTGGTTTTGAGGCTGGGGATTGGGGAGGGCCGGGAATGTGGAGATGCTGATCAGAAGGTATAAAGTTTCTGTGACAAGAGGAGTACATTTTTGAGTCCATTACACAGCATGATGACCACAGTTAATAATAACTTACCATATATTTCAAAATTGTGAAAAGAGTAGATTTAAATGTTCTTTCTGCAAAAAAAATAATAAGTATGTGAGGTGACAAACATGTTAATCAGCATGATATAATCATACCACAATATATATATATGT
>NW_007252077.1:1619382-1649164 GCF_000164805.1 Carlito syrichta
TGAATCCGCGGGCTCAGGCAATCCATTCACCTCAGCCTCCCAAAGTGCTGGGATTACAGGCTGAGCCACCAAGCCCGGCCCCCACAATCACTTCTTTTCTTAACCTTCTTTAAAAGAAATCAATTTAGTTAACATTGACCCTTATAGACTGATTACAAATTATAACCAAGGCAGAACAGGCCTCCCAGAGGGGCAGTATGATTGCAAGGGAAACTGTGATGTAGAAATCTGGCTCCCAATTCTGAATTGGGCAGATAGGAGCAATACTATTAGGCTTGTAATTTAACTTCTTTGAGCTTCAAGGTCAACTCTTGTCCATATGTGGAATCCCATTGATCCTGAGAGTAAACTCAAAATGGTGAAGGATTATTCTTTAAAATGAGAGTTGCGGAGGAGAACTGTGACATTCCAAAAGGTGATCAACTCTTAAGTTTTGTAATAACTAAGTTTTTCCCACAGCTTCTTTTTTCTCTTTATTCTCCCCTCCTTAAGGTCCTTAAAGATCTTTGTCCATCCATTTTGTCACTGGCTCAGAGTTTGCTTCACTCCATAGACCAGAGTATAATGTCATTTGGCAGTCTCCTATACAAATATGCGTTTAAGTTTTTTGACACTTACTGCCAGCAGGTATGTTGAAATATTTATTTTGGCAAGGAGAGAACAGAAAAAGGGAAAATGAGCTGATGTTTATTTCTTGTTGTTTGGAAGGCATTGACGGGGAGAGGACTTTAAACTGGGGTTTGGAAAAGCTCAGTTCTAGTCCCAGCCTTGATGAGTTAAAGGCACTGGACTTCAGGATCTAGCTCTGTGTTCTGAGCTCTAAAACTCTATGAGTCTAAAATTGAGGTCCAGATCAGTCTGCTTCAAGTAAACCTTGGCTTTAAATAGCTGGAATCATCAGATAGTTACCACAATGCAGGAATAGCAGTTAAATTTAGCTGTAAATAACAACCAGTTGGTCCTGGAGTTGTTCTCTAGAAAAAACTGTGGTGAAAAGCAAATGAATGAGAAATATTTGAGGGCCTAACCTAATTCCCATGAACATGAGACACAAAATTTAATAGCTTATATTCAGAGAGGGAAAGTTATACTTGTGTATATGAAAGCAAGTAAAGAACAGAGTGTTTTATTTTGTGTTTTCATATATACTATACCTATTACTACCAATGTTAAAACACTTTTGGATGGAACTTTTCAAAAAGAAATTTGTAAAAATTTAAAGCAGAGCAATAGATACAGCTGACATGAACTTGTTATTACAGTTGAGAGTATAATTCTGTTATGACTTATGGAGTAAAGGAGAGGGAGAATGTCATCTAAGACATTTTGAATTTCTTAATGTCTCAGAGGCATTGTCAGGATCCATGTTTGCTTGGAAACGTGCAAGTTAAACCTGTACTGTAGATAACACCTTTAGCTCCTTGAATGCCATCTTTTTGAGGAATTTCAGCAGATTTCATACAACCACAACTTAAAGGGTAAAATTTAACCTAAATGGGAAAAAGAAAAAAGACTATGCCAAGGAGCAAAATCAGGAGGGCTTAGATAGTACTTACTGATAAATTATGGGAAGCAGGTTAAGACTGGGTGGTGGTGTATTTATATTGGCATAATCCTAAACCTCTTGAAACCAACTAATAAAAACTAGATAGTAGATGATAGGATCGAGTAGGTTGTGATTTTAACAAAGTAGAGATTAGAAAGGCCTCAGTCTCAGGTGTGAACCACTTTAGAATGACCATACCATATTTTTGTTTTATACTATCCTATTGCTTGTCCCCTGTATAGGAAGTGGTTGGTGCCCTAGTGACACATATCTGCAGTGGGAATGAAGCTGAAGTTGATACTGCATTGGATGTTCTCCTAGAGTTGGTAGTGCTAAACCCATTTGCTATGAGGCTGAATGCTGTCTTTGTGAAGGTATCTATTGGCTCCTTGTCAGCATGTATGTGAGTGTTATCTAATGTCTGTGAGTTAGCGATTATTTACTTTGTACTCTTTAGATATTGAACACTATAATTGGTGGGGGGGAGGTAAGATGATGGGAAAGTAATATAAAAAAATGAGTATTCTGCATGTTAATTCATTCAGCAGACACTTCATTATACTTTTGTTCCAAGCTCTATTTAAAGTGGATTTAAAGTCAATCCTTGCCTTTGATGATAAAGACTAAGACAAATAAACAAGCCACTATAAATACAACATAATGAATTCTCTAATAAAATAAAGTGCTACAAATACAACAGAGCAGGAATAATTAAAGTTGACCTGGAAATAATACTATAAGAAAGGGATTGGCAGTAGCTAGAAACTGCTGGGGGCTGGGGGTGGGGGGCATAACATCAATAAGGGTACCTGATTTCAAACCAGGCAAAGTAGGGACCAAAGGTAGGCCCAAACTTTACCTGTCTGATGAGCACTTTATACCTAATCCTGAATTGTACCCCACATCCTTAAAATAAAATAAAATTTCTTAAAAAGTTGGCTTAGGAAGCTGGAGAAATCTTCAGAGAGCAGATGACATTTGAGTGATTCCGGAAGGATAGGGATGATTGATGAGAGGAAGTAAGGGAGTGCATTCTAGGCAGAGAACAATTTGAACAGTGGCAGACTCTGCCCGGCTCCATGGTGTGCCTGAGGGATGACAAGGAGCCTAGTACTGCTGGAGAATGGTCTATGAGGCTGGTAAGATATAGGACAGGCCCAGTTTGTGAAGGGTCTCAAATACCATGCTAAAGTGTTTCAACATTTTATGGGCAATAGGGAGTTATTACAGGTTTTTACAGAGTTGTCCTATGTACTGAGCTTTGAGAAATAACTATAGGCCATGTGATGGGCAGACTGGAAACTACTGAAATAGTCCACAGGAGTGAGAGTAAGGGCCCAATTAGTGTCATGGGGATGGAGAAGAAATGATGGCTTAAGAGACAATTTGGAGAGCAATTTGGAGAACAATAAATTCGAAAAGTGGAGACTGGGTATATAGACTCAATGTTGAGAGGCCTTGAGGAAGAGAGAGTAAAAAAGTAGCTTGAGGGAGAAGCTGGTTACAAGGAAGATATTTTTCAGATAGGGAAGTTTGAGATTATTTGTGTGCTGAGAGAAAGGATTCAATGGAAGAATAAATGGAAAAACATTTTAAGTTAACTAATTAAAAGTTTACAAACTGTTTTATTGTTTTTATCCTCAGACCAACTTGGAAAGATAATATAGCTGTTATTGTCCTTATATTAGAGATGTAAAAGCTAGGGAATTGCCCAAAGTTGCAAAGTAAATAATTTCCTTATGACTTCTTCCAGATCTGTAGAGAAAGGATAAATAATTCATAGAGTGTAAGCTGGGAAGGGATGATATGGTAAGGAATGGAGTCAGAGGCATAACTTTTGGTAGAATATAGTTTTCACTGAAAAAAAGTGAAGCCTAGAACTAGCACAGTGGCTCATGCCTGTACTCCCAAAAATTTGGGAGGCCTAGATGGGAGGATTGCTTGAGGCCAGGAGTTTGAGACCAGCCTGGGCAACATAGTAAGACTCTGTCTCTACAAAAAAAAATAATAATTTAAAACATTAGCTGGACATGGTGGCATGTGTCTATAGTCCCAGCTACTAGGGAGGATGAGGGAAGGGATCTCTTGAGTCCAGGAATTTGAGACTTCAGTGAGCTATGATCGCGCCACTGCACTTCATCCTGGGCAACAGCAAGCCCTTGTCTCTTAAAATAAATATATAAGAAAGAAAATGAAGGATGGAGATAAAGAATACAGAGAACGGGGAAGGATGGAGATAAAGAATACAGAGAATGGGGAGGTGTTAAGCAGGAGATGGTTAAAGCCTAGAATTGTAGTTCAGAATGAAGACAAAGAAGACTTTATCTTTCTTGCTAATGGTTCCTAGTCTTAGATAAGATATATTTAGAAAGCTGCAAGTGCCCTCAGTGTATATTCAAACTTTTAAACATATGGGCTCTGAGCATAGCTTTTAGAACTTAAGATTTGGGGAATAGATACTTGGTTATCTGTATGTATCTCTTATAAGGATTTTAATTTTTTTGATTTCTTTAAAATGTGAGCTTCTAGTTTTATTTTGGCATTCTTTTTCCCACAGGGCATTTTAGATTATCTGGATAATATGTCCCCTCAGCAAATACGAAAACTATTCTATATTCTCAGCACACTGGCATTTAGCAAATATAATGAAGCCAGCAGCCACATCCAGGTAAGAAGCAGTGTACTGAGAAAGATTCTTTTAAACCTCTTTACTTAAAATTTACTGGATAGGCTGGGCTTGGTGGCTCAGCCTGTAATCCCAGCACTTTGGGAGGCTGAGGGGAGAAGATTGCCTGATTCTAGGGGTTCAAGACCAGCCTGAGCAACTTGGTAAGACCACGTCTCTACAGGAAATCAAAGAATTAGCAGGGCGTAGTGGCTCGCGCCTATGGTTCCAGCTACTTGGAAAGCTGAGGCAAAAGGATCGCTTGAACCCAGGAGGTCGAATCTGCGATGACCATGAGCCTGGGCAACAGAGAGACTCCCACTCCAAAAAAAAAAAAGAAAGAAAGAAACGAAAAGAAAAGAAAAGCCATTCAGTTTCTGATTGCATTGGGGACACAGAATTCCCTTGTTTTCTCAGGAGAATCTACATCCAATGTGAACTTCATCTGGACTTGCTTTTGTTTGTGGACACCATTCACTGAAAAAAGCTAGACAAAAGGACTAAAATAAGAGATTAGACTGAAATCATAACTTACCATTCTTTTTTATCTTTATGGCAGTATTCCATGTTGGACTGTGGGTTTGACCAGTGGACACATTTGTTTCCTTTTTTTTTTTTTTTTTTCTCCTTAAATCCTTAGCACTTTTTTTTTTTAATTTGGAGTCTTAATTCTGTTGCCCACACTGGAGTCAGTGGCGTGCTCACAGCCATCGCAGCCTTCACCCGCTGGGCTCAGGCAATCCTTCTGCCTCAGCCTTCAAGTAGCTGGAACTATAGGCATGAGCTACCACACCCAAATAAAGCACATTTTTTAAATTACAAAATTTGTGTTAGGTAATATATACACATAGTACAATATGCAAAATATATAGCAGGCTATACAGTGAAAAATAGCTCTCCCTCTCAGTCCTCTAGGCATTTGATTTGTCTCCCTAAAGGCAATCACTATCAGTACTTTATAGTCTTCTGAGCTTTGCAAATTTATATTTTCCTATAGTCTACCCCATTCCCGCTCTTGTTCTACATTTTACTTTTTGCATTTAACAGTATATTTTGGGAATTGTTTCAAATCAGTGATATAAAGCTACTTCATTACTTTTGAACTGTGATAAAATATGTATAACATTAAATTTACTATTTTGACCATTTTTTAAAAATGATGGTTAGATGCCATGAAGTAGGTGGCAACGCCTTGACCATATGCTTTTTGTCAGGCCCAAGAGCCTCTTCTATCCTTGTCAAGGGGAGTGCTAACCTGTTCTCCTTTCATACAATACCATTTTAGCCTTTTTAAAGTAGGATTTATTGAGAGGACAAAAAGGCTCCCAGAGCAGGAGGGGACCCAAGGGGGTTGCCCCATTTTACCCATTTTTTTTTTAGATTAGAAAATATAATTTATTTGAACGTAAATTAGAGAGAGAGATGATTCACCTCCCCAGGGTAGGGAAGGGGCACAAAGCCAGGAAACATGGAGACAGCCATAGCTCAAAGAGCACATGGCCACACCAGAGTCTAATAGGGCATGACTGCAATGGCCTATTTTAACTATTTTTAAGTGTACAATTCAGTGGCATTAAGTACATGCATAGTGTTATGCAGTCATCACCACTGTCTATTTCCAGAGCTTTTTCATCATCCCAGACAGAAACTTTGTACCCATCAGGCAATAATTTCCCCATTTTCTTCCCCCTGTAGCCCTTAATAACCTCTTATTACTTCCTATCTATGAATGTGCTCGTTCTACATATCTTGTGTAAGTAAAATTAAAATATTTATTCTTTTGTGTCTTAGCACAATATTTCCAAGTTCTATGTATGTTGTAGGATGCATCAAAACTTGATTTCCTGTAATATTTTATATATATACCACATTTTGTTTATTAATTTATCCATTGATGGACATTTGAGTTGTTTCTACCCTCTGGCCATTTGAATAATGCTGTTATGAACACTGGTATACAAGTATTTGTTAGAGTCTCTGTTTTCAGTTCCTTTGGGTATATACCTGGAATTGCTGGATGATATGATGATTCTATGTTTAACATTTTAAAGAACCAGCAAACTGTTTTTCTTTTTTTTTTTTTTTTTGACTCATTTCTTTTTTTAAAAAATTTTTTATTGTAAAGATATGGGATACAATTCAGGGTTAGGTATACAAACATTGATCATGCAGGTACCCCTGTCAAGAAGTATACCCCTCCCTCCCCTAGCAGTTTCCCTGAACTGCCAATCCCTCCCCCAAGCAAACTGTTTTTCATAGCTGCTACACCATTTTACGTTACAACCAACAATACCTGAGTTCCAATCTCCACATCTTTTCCAACACTTATTTTTCATTTTTAAATTATAACCATCCTAATAGGTAGAAAATGATATCTCATTGTGGTTTTGATTTACATTTTCCTAATGACTAATGATGTTAAACATCTTTATGTACTTACTGGTCATTGCTTTTCTTTTCCTTTTTTTTTTTTGGATTCAGGGTCTCTTTCTGTCACCCAGGCTGGAGTATAAAGGTGCATTCACGGCTCACCACAGCCTCAACCTCCTGGGCTCAGGCAATCCTTCTGCCTCAGCCTCCTAAGTAGGCAGGCATGCATCATCATACCCAGCTAATTTTTTTTATTTTTTTTATAGAAACAAGGTCTCACCATGTTGCCTGTGTTGGTCTTGAACTCCTGGGCTCAAGCAATCTTCTCACCTCAGTCTCCCAAAGTGCTAGGATTACAGGCATGAGCCACCACACAGGAGTCAATTTTTTAATTTATTATTATCTTTTTAATTTTGTGTTGAAATAGTCTCACAATGTTACCCAGGCTGGTCTCAAACTCTTGACCTCAAGCGATTCTCTCCCTCTTCTCCTTCCCAAAGTGCTGGAATTGCAGGCATGAGCAACTGCATCTTGTTTTATTGTCCATTTCTATATCTTCTTTTGTAGAGATGTCTATTTTAAAAAGAGTTATTTGCTCTCTTCTTTTTTTTAAGAGACAGGGTCTCACTCTGTTGCCCAAGCTGGTCTTGAACTCCTGGGCTCAATTTTTCCTCCTACTTTAACCTCCCAAGTAACTGAGATTATAGGCACATGCAACTAGACCCAGCTTTTTGCCCATTTTAACATTGGGGTTTTTGTGGTTTTTTTTGAGTTGGAGTCTCACTTGGTCGCCCAGACTGGAGTGCAGTGGCCGCTCCCGGCCACCGCAGCCTGGACCTGCTGGGCTCCGGCGATCCTTCCGCCTCAGCCTTCCGAGTAGCCGGAATTACAGGTGTGCGCGACCACACCTGGCTAATTTTTTGATTTATTGTAGAGATGAGGTCTTATCAAGTTGTCCAGGCGGGTCTTGAACCCACGGGCTCAGGCAGTCCACTCACCTCAGACTCCCAAGGCGCGGGATTACAGGCTGAGCCACCGAACCTGGCTAACATTGGGTTTTATATTGTCATTGAGGTATAGGAGTTATTTATATATTCTGAGTATTAATCTCTTATCAGATATATGATGCCCATTCTGTGGGCTATCTTTTTCAGTCTCTTGATAGTGTCTTAATGCAGAAAAGTATTTACTTCTGATGAAGTCCAGTTTATCTATTTTTCTTTTGTTTCTTGTGCTTTTGGTGTTGATTTAAGAAACCATTATCTGCCAGGCTCGGTGGTTCAGCCTGTAATCCCGCGCCTTTGGGAGGCTGAGGTGAGTGAATTGCCTGAGCCCACGGGTTCGAGACCCGCCTGCGCAACTTGGTGAGACCTCATCTCTACAATAAATCAAAAATTAGCCGGACTTGGTAATGCGTGCCTGTAGTTCCAGCTACTTGGAAGGCTGAGGCAGAAGGATCGCTGGAGCCCAGTAGGCGAGGCTGCGGTGGCCGGGAGCAGCCACTGCACCCCAGTCTGGATGACAGAGTGAGACTCCAACTCAAAAAAAAAAAAAAAGAAAGAAAGAAACCATTATCAAATCCAAGGTCACAAAACTTTTCCCCTATTTTCTTCTAAAAGAAAGTTCTAGCTCTTAAATTTAGGTTTTTGATCCATCTTGAGTTAATTTTTGTGTATGGTGGGTGGTAAGGGTTTAACTTCATTCTTCATATGGATATCTAGTTTTCCCAGCACTATTTGTTGAAGAGACTGTCATTTCACTATTGATTGATCTTGGCAACCTTGTCGAAAATCAGTTGATCACATATATGAAAGTTAATTTTTGGACTCTATTTCATTGGTCTATATGACTGTCCTTATACCGGTACCACACTGTTGATTACTATAGCTTTGTATTATTATTATTAGATACTTATGTTTTTAGTCAGAGTCTCATTTTGTTGCCCAGGCTGGAGTGCAGTGGCACGCTTATTGCTACCGCAGCCTTTACCTGCTCAGGTGATTCTTCTGCCTCGGCCTTCTAAGTAGCTGGAACTACAGGCATGAGCCACCATGCCCGGCTAATTTTTTGATTTATTGTAGACACAAGGTTTTAGTAAGTTACCCAGGCTGGTATCACACTCCAGGGCTTAGACAATACTCCTGCCTCTGCCTCTCAAAGTGTTGGGATTATTGGTGTGAGTCTCCGTGCCTAGCTGTTTTAATTTTGAAATCAGGAAGTGTAGTAGTTCACACCTATAGTTCTGGCTACTTGGAAGGCTGAGGCGGAAGGATCTCTGGAACCCAGCAGGTCAGTGCTGGGGTGGCTATGAGTGTGCCACTGCACTCCAGCCTGGGTGACAGAGTGAGACTTCAACTCAAAAAAAAAAACTTGACTGTTTGGGGTCCCTTGAAATTCCATATTAATTTTAGTATGGGTTTTTCTACTTCTACAAAATATGTTGATAGGATTTTTATTAGGGTTGCACTGAATTACTTTGCATAGTATTGTCATCTTAACAATATTAAGTGTCTTGCAATTCATGAAGACAAAAGCTCTTTCCGTTAATTTAAGTCTTCAATTTTTTTTCAGCAGTGTTTTGTAGTTTTTAATGTATAAGTCTTTTGCCTCCATGGTTAAATCTTTACCTATGTGTTTTATTCTGTTTTATTATTTTAGCAGAATAGCCAACATTATGATAATTTTCATATCCTTATAGAACAACCACCACAGTAATAAGAACAGCTGTTATTATTGAATGTCTACCTTATGCCAGGTACTGTTTTAGGAGCTTTTCATAATTTGTCTCTAATTCTTAAAACAACCTTTTGCATTTTGCCAATGAGAAAATTGAGAATTAGAGAGATGAAATGACTTGCTAAAACCACGCATTAGTAAATGATAGAATCCTTCCTAATCTAGCTTTTTGGCTCCAGTATCCGTAGGCTCTTTTGCAGTGCCATTCCAGCATCTTCACCTTTCCCCATCATTGTCTTATTACAGGATGACATGCACCTGGTGATACGAAAGCAGCTCTCTAGCACCATATTTAAGTACAAACTCATTGGGATTATTGGTGCTGTCACCATGATTGGCATCATGGCAGCAGACAGGTACACATGGAGATTCTGACTTCTGTGGCTCAAGATCACTTATTCAAGTTGCTGCTTTACGAGACAAAGTGTTTTGTTGACTAGACATCGTTTTAACAGTAGACATTCTAATTATAAGAATAGTGAGCAAACATATTTTGCCACTTTTCCATGTTCTTTTGTTTTTTTTCCTGAATTGTGGTCATAGTAATTACAGTCTGATGGTAAAAACTAAGGATTGCATAGAGATAAAATTCTAGAAATCTTTCCACAAAAGGGAAACTCCGATCCTCCTGAATACGTTTTTCTGTATTTGCTCCTAATGTAAGCACTAGACAATGTGGGTTTCTACATTGCTGCGTTAGTCCTGTCTGGAACTTCACCATTTGGTACAGATAAGATCTTCTTGTGGACTTCTTCCCCTCCACTTGATATTTGAAGCCCTAATTGTAGAATCTAAGAAACGTCAGATTTAGGGTTTGATAAGATGTTGCCATTGCAAGCTGAAGTAGGAATTCAGTTCATGCTTCTTGGAAATTATTTGTTAGAACTTCCTAAGACCTCAGGAGACATCCTTAGAATCAGCATTGTTAATCAGAAGGGGTTGCATAATGTACTGGTTAAGAATTCATTCACCCCTTTTTGATACTTGCCTGTGCCAGGCCTCTCTGGTATGAAACTTTTACCTGTCTTTTGTTTTCTCCTTTCTCTAATAAACTTAGTTTTAAAACTTAAACAAGAAAAGAAGTCATTCTCTGAAGCTATACTGTTTGCCTGGTGTCAAATCCTGACTCCGTCATTTATGACCTGAATGACCTTGGGCAAGTTACTTTACCTCCTTGCCTTTGTACTCTCACATCTGTGAAATCAGGATAATGAAAGTATTTACTCCATAGAGTTATTGAGAACATCAAATGTTTAAGACAGTGCTCAGCACATGGTATGCACTAAAGAAGTGCTTCCTCTTATTATACTAATTTAGCATGCCCTTGAAAAATATATAAGATAGCCATCCTTTGTTCTAATCTGAATTTTACACAGACAATAAATACTTCTCTCTGCCTTCATGTGCTTTTATCTTTACCCCAGTCCCAGGGAAGGCAGAATTCTTCAACTTATTGCTAGTTGTTATGAAATATTACCAAACATGAAACTTAAACTCCTTTTTTTTACAAGTAGATCTTCTAGTTCAACTGAAGGGAGAGAGAGCCCAAGTGATGAACATTATACACAGGTGAGTTCTTTTAATATAGCCCTGTATGTTTATGAGTAACGTGGTGTATTAGTTTGTTTTGCATTGCTATCAAGGAATACTCGAGATTGGGTAAAGGAAAGAGGTTTATTTGACTCATGGTTCTGTATAGCACCAGCATCTGCTTGACTTCAAATGAGGGCCTCAGGAAGCTTATGATCATGGTGGAAGGCAAGGGGAGGCAGGCGTGTCACAAAGTGAGATCAGAAATGAGAGGGAGAAGGCTATGCTAGACTCTTATAAAAGACAAACTTTTGAGAGAACTAACACTGAGAACTCACTCATTACCACTAGAATGGCACCAAGCCATTCATGAGGGATCTACCCCCATACCCCAAACACCTTCCACCAAGCCCCACCTCCAACATTGGGGACTACATGAGCTTTGGAGGTGTTAAACATCCAAACAGTATCACTGAGGAAGTGCTTCTTGTCACTGTCAGTTCATCAGAAAGAGTACTTTTTTTTTTTTTTAAGTTATAAAATGTGGGGTACAATTCAGGGTTAAGTATACAAACGTTGATTATGCAGTTATCCTTGTTGATGAAGTGTGCCTCTCCCTCCCCTAGCAGTTTCCCTCAACTGTTTTTTGGGGGTTTTTTGTTGTTGTTTTTTTTTTTGAGTTGAAATCTCACTCTGTCACCCAGTGGCACATTCATGGCCACCCCCGTGTTGACCTGCTGAGCTCCAGCAATCTTTCTGCCTCAGCTTCCAAGTAGCTGGAACTACAGGCACACACTATCACACCTGGCTAATTTTTTTTGTAAAGTTTTTATTTTAAAGATGTGGGGTACAATTCAGGATTAGGTATATGAATGTTCATCTTGCAGGTACCCTTGTTGATGAGGTGTGTCCCCCCCACCCCGGCAGATTCCCACCGCTGCCAATCCTGCCTCCCCCTACTCCTTCTGCCCAACTCCCCCTCCACCAGCAGTTTCCCACCACTGCCAATTCTTTTCTTATAGTATTATGATAATTGTTCAAGGTCCATTTATGAGTGAGAATATGTGATACTCAGTTCTTTGTTTCTGTGATAGATCACTCAGTATTATAGACTCTAAGCCCGTCCAAGTTGCTGTGAAGTTCATTATTTTGTCCTTCTTTATGGCTGTGTAATATTCCATCGTGTATATATACCACATTTTTTTATCCATTCCTCTTTCGATGGGCAGTATGGTTGATTCCAATTGTGAACAATACTGCAATAAACATATGTGTGCTGATATCTTTTTCTTTTTTTAATTTTTATTGTAAAGATGTAGGGTATAATTCAGGGTTAAGTATACAAATACTGATCACGCAGTTACCCTAATTTTTTTTTTAATGTATTATAGAGATGAGGTCTTGCCAAGTTGTCCAGGCTGGTCTCGAACCCATGGTCTTGGGCTCAGGCAATCTACTCGCCTCAGCCTCCCAAAGTGCTGGGATTACAGACTGAGCCCCCGAGCCTGGCCAAGAATACTTATTTTTAAAAATGTGTTTTCCGCTGGGCTCGGTGGCTCAGCCTGTAATCCTGCACCTTTGGGAGGCTGAGGATTGCCTGAGCCCACGGGTTCGAGACCTGCCTGGGCAGCAAGACCTTATCTCTGCAATAAACCAAAAAATCAGCCGGGCGTGGTAGCGCATGCCTGTAATTCCGGCTACTTGGAAGGCTGAGGCGGAAGGATCGCCGGAGCCCAGCAGGTTGAGGATGCGGTGGCCGGGAGTGGCCACTGCACTCCAGTCTGGGCGATAGAGTGAGACTCCAACTCAAAAAAAAAAAAAAAGAAATAAAAATGTGTTTATCTAACCTCATAGCTTTTGTACCATTTTTGTGACATTTATAATCTACTGATTTGGGCTGTTTATTTGTCTTTTTAATCTCTCTAATTAAATTGAAAATCCTTTGTAAGAAAAATGGACCATGTTTAAAGACTAATAGTTTGGTTGAAGCATGGGGACCAATAGGTGAGTAATTGGGAAGTTGGACATAAAGCTAGTTCAGAGATAGAAAATGGGGCTTTTGAATGTCAGACAAGACGTTTTGATTTCATTCTTTAGGCAGTGTTATTTATTCCTTAAGGATTTATTAGTATAAAAATGGTATAATCGCCGGGCTCGGTGGCTCAGCCTGTAATCCCGCGCCTTTGGGAGGCTGAGGTGAGTGGATTGCCTGAGCCCGCGGGTTCGAGACCCGCCTGGGCAGCAAGACCTCATCTCTACAATCAATAAAAAAATCAGCCAGGCGTGGTAGCGTGCACCTGTAATTCCGGCTACTCGGAAGGCTGAGGCGGAAGGATCGCCAGAGCCCAGCAGGTCGAGGCTGCGGTGGCCGGGAGCAGCCACTGCACTCCAGTCTGGGCGACAGAGTGAGACTCCAACTCAAAAAAAAAAAAATATATGGTATAGTCAATGCTTTGCTTGAAAAAAAAATTAATCTGACTACATGTGTCTGATGGATTTAAAAAAGAATGAGATTGGAAAAGACAGGCTGGTCAGAGGTTCAGGAAAACCTTAGGTGAGAGGAGGAACTTTGCCAGTAAAGTTGGAAGGGGATGGGAGGCCGAGGTGAGAGGACTGCCTGAGCCCATGGGTTCGAGACCAGCCTGGGCAACTTGGTGAGACCTCATCTCTACAATAAATCAAGAAAAATTAGCTGACCATGGTGGCACATGCCTGTAGTTCCAGCTACTTGGGAGGCTGAGGCAGAAGGATTACCTGAGCCCAGCAGGTCGAGGCTGCAGTGGCTGTGAGCGTGCCACTGCACTCCATCCATCCTGGGTAACAGAGTGAGACTCTGACTCAAAAAAAAAAAGAAAAAAAAAAAGTCGGATTACTACTGAGTGTGGTGAATGGAGTTTAGGAATGGTTGAAACATTCTTTCTCTTTGTTTCAGGTGACCTCCTTGCTGCAGTTGGTTCATTCCTGTAGTGAGCAATCTCCTCAGGCCTCTGCACTTTATTATGACGAATTTGCCAACCTGATCCAAGGAGGAAAGCTGGCTCCAAAAGCCCTAGTAAGGCCAGTTGTCTTTTCTTAAAGCAGTAAAGCATGAGAGCTGCTTTACTGTATACTCTTCAAGTCCTTCTCTCTGTTGCAGTGTGAAAACAGATCATCCTGTGAGCTCTCCTAAATTCTAATTCTAGTTGGGGAAGGCTATTCTACCGCACCCTGCCTCAAGACTCTCTTCTGTGACCTCCTTCACTTAATAATAATAATAATAGTAATGAGGAGAAGGATGTTGATGTTGATATCCACCATCTGAGAGCCTGATTCTATGCTAGGCATTGTGCTAAACATGTTTCATACACTATTTCTTTTCTGCTTCACAATAAAAAGGATTTATTTCCTTTTTTAGAAATTAGGGAACTGGGACTTGGAAACGCTAACAGTCATTTATCTAGGCTCTACCCTGGACTACACTGCCTTTTTTGTTTGTTTTTTCCTGAAGGAATGGGTTGGACAGACTATCCTTAACGATTTCCAAGATGCTTTTGTAGTAGACTTCTGTGTTTTTCCGGAAGGGTGAGTACTGTTTGCTTGCTGGCTTGAACTTGTGAAGAAGTTAATTCTGTCAGTAGCTGATATAAACAGAATATCATTGACCAGCCATGTCGGTCCACTACCATAGCCTCTTTCCTCCCAGCACCCTCAGATCCAAATTGCTAAAGTTTCCCTGTTTGTTCTTTCTTCTGTTTTTAATTTCTCCCCAGAATAGCTTTGTTTGAAATTGGCTTATTCTAGTGGTTTTCCCATAGCCTTGCTTACTCCTGAGCTGGGATATCAGGTCCTGGATTCTCTCCACAGTGATTTTCCATTTCCTGTGAAACCTCTCTACGGCCTGGAGGAATACGATACTCAGGATGGGATTGTCATCAACCTCCTGCCCCTGTTGTTCTCTCAGGACTTTGCACAAGACAAGAGTCGAATAACTTCACAGGAATCAAGCCAAAAGTCAGTAAAGTTTTTCCTGTCTAAAACCCTGTCAGTGTTTTAAATGTTTACAGGGAATTCCACAGTCCCTTCAATCTCTTGGGAACTTGAGTCAAAAAAGTTTCTCCCGGGACAAGTGGTATTTGCAGGGTTTAGAGAGAGAATGGGACAGATTCCTTGAATTTTCTTGGATCCTTGGGTTGAGATTTGTATTGCCTCACAACAGCCAACATATATTCTATGAGGCTATTTTCTTGTCTGTTCCTTATCCTTTGCTTTCCCTCCATAAACATCCTTGGCTATCTCTGCCTCTCTTACCCCCTCCTTCCATCTTATTTCTCCTTCTTCTAATACATGACAACATTCACACCAATACCCCCTGCCTTCTTACAAGTCAGTTAATTACTTAATCGAGCATCCAGTAACTTCCTTGACATTGTTCTTAAAATTAGGTATTTTGGGAAAAACTCTTTATGCCTATAAAGTGTGGTCTAGAAATGGATTTTTTCTTTCCAGATTGGTGTCTCCTTTGTGCCTGGCTCCCTATTTCCGGTTACTGAGATTTTGTGTAGAAAGACAACATAATGGAAACTTGGAGGAGATTGATGGTCTACTAGGTACAGGATGAAATCATCAGATTCTTTCTTCTTTGTGACCTTTCTTTGGTAACTTAGGGAAGGACCAGTATATAGTATATGTGGGAAAGAATTTTCTAACTTCAACAGAGTAGTATAGCATTGGAATAATGGAATTCCAAAGACAAATTGTACGAACAGAATCCCATTATGTTAACAAATCAATTGTTGCAAAAACTGTCTAATTATTTGTGTTGATTGCTGAAAATATGGAAGTGTTTTAATCAAATCTTGACCTTTAAATATGAATTAAAGGGGGAAAATAAGTAGCAAGGGTAGCTAGCTCCAGGGACAGCATCCAGGTTTTATTAGTTTAGACTAAAGGGCATTGGAAATGTGTGTTCCTCTCTCTCAGATTGTCCTATATTCCTCACTGACTTGGAGCCTGGAGAGAGGCTGGAGTCCATGTCTGCTAAAGAGCTCTCATTCAGATGTTCACTTATATTTCTTACTCTCAACTGGTTCCGAGAGGTAAGCAGAGTTACTGGGATATTTACCTAATATCCTTGATTTCTCTCAAAAGGGAACTATTTCTTGGTTCCCACACTGCTCCCTAAAAAGTCTGCATTGTCTGTTGACAATGATGGCAACATCTTACATCTTCATCTCACTGCCTTCCTCTCCATATTATTTCAGAGAATGTCTGTGCATTTGAATGAGCTTATTGTCATCATATTTCTATTATGATGTGGACAGGACAGGTATTGTCCTCATTTTACACATACAGAATTTCAAGTACAGCAGTTCAAAGTAATTAAAATTTTTGTAAGTACTTATTCTATACCAAGGGTGGAATAATTTCTTTATTTACACATATAACAACTTCATTCTTATAATAACTATATTCTTTTTTTTTTTTTTTTGAGTCAGAGTCTCACTCTGTCACCCTGGCTATAGTGCAGTGGCATGATCACAGCCTCGACCTGCTGGGCTCAGGTGATCCTTCTGCCTCAGCCATTCAAGTAGCTGGAACCACAGGCACACACCACCATGCCCAGCTAATATTTTGACTTATTGTAGCGATGAGGTCTCACCAAGTTTCCCAGGCTGGTCTCAAACCCCAAGAGGATTGGCTCAGCCAATCCTCTTGCCTCTGCCTCCCAAAGTGCTGGGATTACAGGCAGAAGCCATTGCACTCAGCCATTCTCATTTTATAATTAAAGAAATAAAAACTCAGAAAGGTTAAAGATTAAGCCCAGGTCATACAGCTAGCAGGTAGCAGAACAGGACTTGTTTCACCAAAGTGTGTGCTCTCTAGCTATTCCACCTTGTTGTATAATCAGTAATAAGTAAAATTAGGGTCAAAAGTCAGATCTTAGGCTGAGCATGGTGGCTCATGCCTATAATCCCAGCACTTTGGGAGGCCAAGGTGAGAAGATTGCCTGAACTCACGGGTTTAAGACCAGCCTGGACAACTTGGTAAGACCACATCTCTACAGTAAATCAAAAAATTAGCTGGGTGTGGTGGCGTATGCCTTAGTTCCAGCTACTTGGAAGGCTGAGGTGGAAGGATCGCCTGAACCCAGCAGCTCGAGGCTGCAGTTGCCATGAGCATGCCACTGCACTGCAGCCTAGGCGACAGAGTGAGACTCCGACTCAAAAAGAAAACAAAAACAAAAAGTCAGATCTGGCCGGACTCAGCAGCTCATGCCTGTAATCCCAGCATTTTGGGGACCAAGGCAGGAGGATCGCTTGAGCCCAGGAGTTCGAGACCAGCTTAGGCAGCATAGCGAGATCTCGTCTCTACAACAAATTAAAAAATTAGCCAGATGTGGTAGTGCGTGTGGGAGGCTGAGGCAAGAGGATTGCCTGAGCCCAGGAAGTTGAGGCTGTGGTGAGCTGTGACTGCACTGCTGCACTCCAGCCTGGGTGACACTCAAAACAAAATAAAAGAGAGAAAGTAAGTCAGATCTCCTGTATTTTGGCCCAGAGATTTTCTCTACACCACCTTACTGAGAACACTTTTATGTTACATACTAAACTCACAGACTTTGCTGCTCACTGCCATCTCTTAGCTTTGGATGAATAATGCAAACAAGGTTAAAATCTGAGCATTTCAAAATATGAGAATATAATTTGTACTTTGCAGGTTGTGAATTCCTTCTGCCAGCAAACATCGCCCGAGATGAAGGGAAAGGTGCTCACCCGCTTAAAGCACATTGTAGAACTGCAGCAAATACTGGAAAAGTACTTGGCAGGTTAGGGAAATATCCTTAATAGTAGCCCTCATATGTCACTGGTGAGGAAATACAAAACTTAGCTTTTAAGCCAGACTCAATGATAGCTGACTCCTACTCCTCTGGATCTAGGAAAGTGTGTACTGAACAAAATCTTTAATGAGTACATTCATTTTCGCTCCCATTGTTACCTCTAAGACCTCCTACTGCTTAAGAAATTAAAAAGTGTAAGATGTTTGTTAGATTGTTATACTTTGCTACTTTGGGGAGGCCAAACTTGCAGTGACACTTTTATACTACAGGCCTTTCGTTCCTGAATATAGTCATGAGCCAGGAGTAGAGATGAAAGGCCCCTTAGTACCTTATGACCATTAAGTAAACTGGTTGTTTCAAAGTACTGGCTTGATTCTCTGGGGAAAATATGAAGCCTCCCTCAGATCCTCACATAAAATAATTGTGTGTAGAACAAACTGCAGTGTGACCAAATATTGTTAATATCTTTCGATTTTAAATGTGAGTTTATTTTTAGTCCTTATCTGCTTGGTTATTTTATATTATTTAGAATGTTTTTATGTTAATTTGTTTTTCTTTTTTGTAGAGACAAGGTCTTGCTATGTTGCCTAGACTGGTCTCCAACTCCTGGGCTCAAGCAGTCCTCTCCCCTGGGCCTTCTTATGTTAATTGATCATAATTAATTAATACAATATTCCTGTAAATTATCTCTGGCCATTTTGCTATTCCGAAACAATGTCAGTGTGACCCGAATGTATCTTACAAACATTTAGCCACTCTTAGTAATTTTAGAAACTGGTTTTTAGCCAACTGAGTTGCTGCATTTCAGGTCTAGTGGTGGTATGTGATTGGTCTATAGTGAGCTTCTGCCTACTTTCTGTTTCAGTCACCCCAGACTATGTTCCTCCTCTTGCAAACTTTGACTTGGAAACTTTAGATATAACACCTCATGCCAGTACTGCTGTTTCAGCCAAAAACAGGAAAAAAGGAAAGATAGGTATGTTGTTTTCTTCTTATCTTGTGTATCTATATGAACTGCACTGAACCTAAGAGGTTATATGTTTCAGGTCATCAGCTGTTGGAAAGATTATGTAATTGAATTCTTTTTAAAGCAGGTTTATCAATACTCTTTAATTTAGGGCTATAAAATTACTTCTACCTCTAGTCAGTCTTCATTCAACAGTTGTTTCCTGAGGGCAGTGATTTTTGGCAAACATAATTATTCATTACTTGTTACTTTTCTCCCATTAAAACTTAAGGAGGAAAGAAACAAAAAGCAGATGGCAGCAAGATATCCTCCCCTGACACACTATCAAAGGAGGATAATTCAGAATGTGACCCTACACCATCTCATAGAAGCCAGCTGAACAAGGTATTGGAATTGTGGGTATCCATGAAGGTATATGATAGCCCAGTGAGAGTAATAGAGGGCCAGCTTTATTCTCTGCATTTTACAAAGAGAAGAATTAGGGAATAGACAAAATTTTCTTAGGTCTTGGAGTGATCCTCTTAATAGTTCAGATTAGACTATTAACATACTGTTAATTGTTTTTTTCTTGAGTGTTTTGCTCCCCTTTTTGTACCCTAGCAGTCCTTTGAATTCTCTCTTACAGGAATTATCATGTTCTGTTTTAGGACATAGTTTTATATATACTTCTTTTAGTCTCTTTTCCCTTCTGATCCCAGATTATCAACTTCTCAATGAATCAAGATAAAATCTGATACTTGATTAACAGTAGTTCCCTTTTTCTATTTTTTCTTTTTTTTTTTTTTTTGAGTTGGAGTCTCACTCTGTCGCCCAGACTAGAGTGCAGTGGCCGCTCCCAGCCACCGCAGCCTCGACCTGCTGGGCTCCGGCGATCCTTCCGCCTCAGCCTTCCAAGTAGCCGGGATTACAGGCATGCGCTACCTACCACGCCTGGCTGATTTTTTGATTTATTGTAGAGGTGAGGTCTCGCTGCCCAGGCGGGTCTTGAACCCACGGGCTCAGCCAATCCACTCACCTCAGCCTCCCAAAGGCGCGGGATTACAGGCTGAGCCACCGAACCTGGCTAGTAGTTCCCTTTTTCTGTAACTTTGTACTACTCACTCAATAAGTTTCATGTGTTTGTGAAATTGTCTGGACCACATGGATCCCAATTATTTCTGTTTATCAGTTACCACTTATTGTATATTTTTTATGTATAGTGTCTCTGATTTTTCTAAAAACCCAAGGTCATTATTAGCACCACATTTAATAAATGAGGAAACTAAGACCCAAGGAGGACAAGTAATTTGCCCAAGGTCACACAGTTAATCAATGATTAAGTTAGGATTTGAAACCGGATCTTTTTGGTTCTTAAGCTCATAGTTCTCTATACCATATCATAATGTTTTGATTTACCTAATAGTTCATCCTTAAGTAGAAACCAGCAAAGAGTCTTTATGTGTGACCTATATCCCCATATCAAGTGTTCTGGCTCTGGAATATCTAGGAACCTTGAGAGAGGAAGTTGATGATGTGATGAAAATGTAACTTTTTGAATAGAATAAACGTGTATTTATATTTTGAAATACTCATTAAAATTAGATTAATATAGAAGATTTATTTATTCTCTTTGTTGCTATGACTTTCTTCCCAGGAATGCACAGGGAAGGAAGAAAAGATGTCAGTGTCACTACAGAATTACCATGCTTTTTTCCGTGAGCTGGACATTGAGATCTTCTCTGTTCTGCATTGTGGACTTGTAACCAAGTGCATTTTAGATACTGAAATGCACACTGAAGTAAGTGACAAACTGGGATATCAGAACTTAATCTTCTTTCAAAAAGTTCCTCAGCTCTTTTCTTATTTCTTAAAGAACTCTGACACTGAGAGAAGTTAGATTCTGATTTTAAAAGCCTTTATATGTGAAAGTAATGATGAATAATCATCCTTATCATCCTGATATTTATAATCCTAACACAAAATAAAATAATGTGTTATGATTATAAACTATTGTGCCAATGATGTGATCCTCACCTTTGGGTTACTACTACTAATAGACTACTAGATGATGATGATGATGATGATGGTGGTGGTGATGATTATTTTGAGTAGGAGTCTTACTCTGTCACTCAGGCTGGAGTATAGTGGCACGCTCATGGCCACCGTAGCCTTGACTTGCGGGGCCCAGGTGATCCTTCTGCTTCAGCCTTTCAAGTACTAGAACCAAAGGTGTGCACACTACGCCTGGCTTATTTATTTATTTATTCATTTAGTTATTGTAGAGATGAGGTCTTGCCATGTTGCCCAGGCTGGTCTACTTAGATTATTTTTGTAGAGGAGCGCTGTTCTGGTTTATAGAGCTCAATGCTATTTTCACATTTTTATGACAGTTCTTTAGCATCTAACTAATGCTTCCTTAGACCTTTTTTGTATTTTCCACTAGTCTAGACACTGGCAATTCAGCAATATATACAGAATAATGCTTGACTTAAATAGCTCATAATCTAATCAAGGAAGTGAAATAGCTGACAGTACCTTCTCTATTGATGCCGTCATAAACTGTATTAATATTCTGAACCATAAACTACTGAAACTTTAATGAGAGAATGGTATTTATAATGAAGTTGGGAAGAGAAGACATTTTCACAGAAAAAATAACATTTGATAATGGAATTTCAACAGAGTGTAGCATTTCTCCAAGTTAAAAAAATTTTTTTTAATAGCATTAATTTTTACCTGATAGTTACATAGAATGTAGGCATTTTCAGAATAGACAGTAAATTTTTAAAAATCTTTTTACATCAGCTTACTCTTAGGAGATTCTGCATAAAATGAGTGTTGGGTGAACAGTTTGAAGCGAGACTATATTTCACCCATTCTGCTTTTGGCAGTGTAATGTAGTTATTATACTGGGATTACTCTGGGATCCTGCTCAGAGTTAATATTAGCAAGACATTAGGAGAAAGAAAGTATTCAAGGTTTTTTTTTTTGAGTTAGAGTTTTACTCTGTCGCCCAGTCTGAAGTGCAGTGGCATACTCACTGCCACCACAGCCTTAGTCTTTCAAGTAGCTGGAACTATAGGTGTATGCCAACACACCCAGCTAATTTTTTGATTTGTTGTAGAAACCAGGTGTCACCAAGTTGCCTAGGCTGGTCTCAAACCATTGGGCTCAGGCAATCCTCTCGCCTCTGCCTCCCAAAGTGCTGGGATTACAGATGTGAGCCACTACATCCAGCTGAAAGGATTATTTAATGAGCAGAGGAAAGTGAAATTCCCTTGAATAGTTTTTTTTTTTAATCACAGGATATTTAGGAAATTCATCTTGGGTTCAAAACTGAAAAGATATACACAGGAATTTGTTTCTAGAGGAAAAATATGTCTTGTGAACTATACTGTCTCAAATTCCTATTTGTATTAGTCCAGTTTTCATTGCTATAAAGGAATAACTGAGGCTGGGTAATTTTTTTTTTTTTTTTTGAGTTGGAGTCTGACTCCTGTCGCCCAGGCTGGAGTGCAGTGGCATGCTCACTGCCACTGCAGCCTCAACCTGCTGGACTTAGGTGATCCTTCCTTCTCAGTCTTCCAAGTAGCTGGAACTACAGACGTACACCACCATGCCCAGCTAGTTTTTGTGACTTATTGTAGAAAAGAGGTCTCACTAAGTTGCCCAGGCTGGTCTCGAATCCTCGGACTCAGGCAATCCTCTTGCGTCAGCCTCCCAAAGTGCTGGGATTACAGGTTGACCCACCGCACCTGCCCAGGCTGGATAATTTATGAAGAACCAAGGTAGCCAGGTGTGGTGGCTTAGCACTTTGGGAGGCTGAGGTGGGAGGATTACTTGAGACCAGGAGTTCTAGACAAGCCTGGGCTATAGCGAGACGTCATCTCTAAAAAAAAATTTAAAAATTGACTGAGCATGGTGGTGCACACCTATAGTCCCAGCTATTTGGGAGGCTGAGGTAGGAGTATTGCCTGAGCCAAGGAGATTGAAGCTGCAGTGAGCTGTGATTGTGCCATTGTGGTCCAGCCTGGACAATAGAATAAAACCCTGACTCAAAATTTTTGCCTGAGCCCAGGGGTTCAAGACCAGCCTAGGCAACTTGACGAGACCCTGTCTCTACAATAAATAAAAAAAATTGACATGGCACCATGGCTTATGTCTATGATCCCAGCACTTTGGGAGGCCAAGGTGAGAGGATTGCCTGAGCCCATGGGTTCGAGACCAGCCTGAGCAACTTGGCGAGACCTCATCTCTACAATAAATCAAAAAATTAGCCCGGTATGGTAGCATGTGCCTGTAGTTCCAGCTACTTGGAAGGCTGAGATGGAAGGATCGCCTGAACCCAGCAGGTTGAGGCTGCGGTAGCTATGAGTGTGCCACTGCACTCCAACCTGTGCGACAGAGTGAGACTCCAACTCAAAAAAAAAATAAAGAAAAAGAGTAAGACCTTGACTCAAAAAACAAAACAAAAACAAAGGAAAGAGATTTATTTGGCTCATGATTCTGCATGGCACTGGCACCTACCTCTGGTGAGGCTTTAGGAAGCTTACAGTCGTGGTGGAAAACAAAGGAGGAGCAGGCATGTCACATGGCAAGAGCAGCAGCAAGAGAAAGAAGATGTGGCAGGTTCTTTGAAGGAACCAACTTCATGAACTAGTAGAGCTAAAACTAACTCAACACTGTAAGAATGGCAACAAGCCTTTCATGAGTGATTCACCTCCATGACCCAGACACCTTCCATTAGGCTCCACCTCCAACATTGGGGACCACATTTCAACATGAGATTTAGAGGGGAAGATCATCCAAACTATATCACTATTTTAATAATTTGAAATTTTATTTTATTTTTGAAATGCTTGACTTTTTGGTTAGTTGACAAAGCATAACAGCTATCCTTTATATGAGATGGGAGAAATTCCCCTTACTTCTTTGAGACAGGATCTCATTGTATAACCTAGGCTGGAGTGCAGTGGCATGATCATATCTTACTGTAGCCTCGAACTACGCTTGGGCTCAAACAATCCTCTTCCCTCAGCCTTCCAAAGTGCTGGGATTATAGGCATGAGCCACCACACCTGGCCCTGAACTCACTAAAAATTTTTTTCTGTCAGGCTCAGTGGCTCAGCCTGTAATCCCGCACCTTTGGGAGGCTGAGGTGAATGGATTGCCTGAGCCCGCGGGTTCGAGACCCGCCTGGGCAGCGAGACCTCATCTCTACAAATAAATCAAAAAATCAGCCAGGTGTGGTAGCGCATGACTGTAATTCTGGCTACTTGGAAGGCTGAGGCGGAAGGATCGTCCAGCAAATCGAGGTTGCGGTGGCCAGGAGCGGCCCCTGCCCTCCAGTCTGGGCGACACAGTGAGACTCCAACTCAAAAAAAAAAAAAGAAAATTTGTTTCTTATGGGGTCTAGCTATGTTACTTGGGCTGGTCTTGGATTCTTGAATTCTAAGCTTTAAGCAGTCCTTCCCAAAGCACTGAGATTACAAACATGAACCACCATGCCCAACCCCACCCCTTTTTGGTTAAAAATCAGATTCTTCGCCCATTGGGAAGAATTAACATGAAAAGTACCCAAAAAGTCACTAGGATATACTTGGAATTAATCCTTCTTTCCTTCATGTAACAGGCTACTGAATTTGTGCAACTTGGGCCACCTGAGCTGCTTTTCTTACTGGAAGATCTCTCCCAGAAGCTAGAGAATTTGCTGACACCTCCTATTGCCAGGAGAGTCCCCTTTCTCAAGGTTAGTATAGGCAGACGCATAAGACCTGGGCTTGGCGGGTTTGAAAACAAGGAAGTCTTAGTGATGAGTAAGTTGTCACTTTCTCTAGCATTGGTTTTTGGGTCAGTGGGTAGCATGGACGAAGCCCTTTTGCCAGGCCATTTTTATCTTGCCTTAACAAGAAACTCTGAAATAGAGAAAACAAAGGCACCCAAAATAAGAAATATATTTCTAAATTCCCTTAACATTTATGAATTCTGTTTTGCTCAGTTTGGTTTTATCAACCTCCCAAACCAAGCCTATGCCCAAGCCTCAGTATAGTAGTAGTTGGCTTTCCAGAGACCAGAACCTCAGAAGTATGTACAATGTATAAACATGCACCTGACATCTGGGGAGACAGTTGGATGGTGTAAACAACAAAATATGAAAATGTACTCACTATTTTTTCTATATTCTTGTCAGTTTAAATGGCTTCTACTTTTGTGAGAGCTTTATCTCATTTCTTATGATGAGTCTGCTTTTGAATCACTGTTCCTACTCGACAAAACTTATCTCTTGATTATTTGAAGAGAGTGATTTTTTTTTCTTGAGACTGAGTCTTGCTCTGTTGCCCAGGTCAGAGTGCAGTGGTACAGTCAACTCTCTACTGCATTGAACTCCTGGATTTTAGCCTCCCAAGTAGCTGAAAGAAGCGAGATTTTTTTTTTTGAGTTGGAGTCTCACTCTGTCGCCCAGACTGGAGTGCAACCTGCTGGGCTCCGGTGTTCCTTCCGCCTCAGCCTTCCAAGTAGCTGGAACTACAGGTGCGCGCTACCACACCTGGCTAATTTTTTGATTTATTGTAGAGATGAGGTCTCACCAAGTTGCCCAGGTGGGTCTTGAACCCATGGACTCAGGCAATTCACTCACTTCAGCCTTCCAAGGTGCAGGATTACAGGCTGAGCCACCGAGCCCAGCTAGGAAGCGAGATTTTTATCCCTTTGTCAGCGTACAGTCTCAGGCAAGCAACTTATTTTTCCCATCCACTCCTACCTGGTGACAGAGGTTTGACCAAACTCCATATTGAACCCTTAGTTTCAGAGATGCTATCCAGCAGTTTCTTCCCCCATAACTCTGAATTTATTATAGAATAAAGGAAGCCGGAATATTGGATTCTCACATCTCCAACAGAGATCTGCCCAAGAAATTGCTCACTGTGTTGTTCAACTATTGATCCCAATGTGTAACCACCTGGAGAACATTCATAACTATTTTCAGGTCAGAAGCCTATTTTATCATTATAGACTTAAAAATCACTAAGTGGATATGACTTTTCATTTTTGGCTGAGAAAAAAAGAAAATAAGGGCATTTCCTGAAGCAGCTATCACCTTCCTTTTTAGTACTTAGCTGCTGAGAATCGTGACGTAGTTGACAGACCAGGAGTGAAAAATCAGGAGTACCATGTGATGTCTTCCTGCTATCAGAAGCTACTGCAGATTTTTCATGGGCTTTTTGCTTGGTGAGTATGTGGGAAGTGTGAAGTAAATGAATATATACTTGACAATCAGTCACCACAGCACTGAGATGTAGAAAAGAGGAAAAAAGCTCAAAATCTTATGTGAATATGGTGCTTTATTCTTTTTAGAGTGTTTTTGTCTGTATTATTTCAGTTGACCTCGCACCCTTTAAGTCTTATGGAGCCACTATTGTTAACCCATTTGACAAATGAGATGACTTGATCATGAGCTAACCTGTAATAAAGTTGGCCATCTGATTCTTAGTCTAGGTTCCTATAGCAAGCTTTCTGTAACACTGGGGAGACTGTTACTTAAGAAGTTATTACTTAAGAAGTTGTAAGGCCAGTCTTGGTGGCTTACGTCTATAATCCCAGCACTTTGAGAGGCCGAAGGGAGAGGATTGCCTTAGTCCACGGGTTCGAGACCAGCCTGGGCAACTTGGCAAGACCTCGTCTCTACAATAAATAAAAAATCAGCCGGATATGGTGACGCGTGCCTGTAGTCCCAGTTACTTGGAAGGCTGAGGCAGAAGGATCACCTGAGCACAGCAGGTTGAGGCTGCGATGGCCATGAGCAACGTGCCACTGCACTCCAGCCTGGGCAACAGAGTGAGACTCCAACTCAAAAAAAAAGAAATTGTAAATAAATTCCGGATTATGTGGTAAATAACTGAATACAGTGTGAGCTGGAGTATTTTAGAACACTTTCATGGAAGCAGTGAGACTTGATTGGGCCCTTGAAGGGTAGATGGCTTTTAGGGAGGTAAAAGAAGGAGATGGAAGGTACAACATGGATGAAAGTAGAACTGAGGGAGGTGTGCCCCTTAAATACTTTTGTTCCTTGGGGCTAAGGCCTCAGCTTTCTATTCTCATTATGCAAGTTTTCTGGGCAGTCTTACCCAAGCTTAAATTTGTGCTAAAATTTGTCTCCTGAGCTAAAGGCATTTATATCCAGCTGCCTACTCAACACCCTCTTACATGTGTCATTGACACCTCAGACTCATCACATCCAAAACTGAATGTGCTATCCTTACCACCGGTCCCTTAGCTTTGTCTTGCTTGCTAAATGGCACCACCATTTGTATGAGCCAGAAACTAGGAGTTATTCTTTGTCCCTCCCTCCACTCTTTCCTCTTACCCATATCTGATCACCAAATCCTGTTGATTTTATTTTCTAGACAACATCTACATAGCCATTTGTCTTCTCTTCATTGCTTCTAGACTCCCATTCTCTCATCTGCACTAGGTTAGTTTTGCAGTTAGTCTCTGTCTCCATTTGAACTCCCTCAGTCCATTCTTCACACAGCAGTCGGAGTGATCTTCCCAACACAAACCCAATTTGCTCCTATCCCAATTTTGGTCTCTGATTGCTATAGATTGTTCTTGAGTTCTCACTCTTTTACCTAGCTTCAAAGTCTTATACAGTCTGACTCCTACTATTCCACTTACTGTCTTACACTCTGTGTCTAGCCACAGTGAGTCCATACCAGCACCCTTATACGAGATGGACCAAAAAAATATCCCAGAATTATCTTTTTTTTTTTTTTTTTTTGAGTTGGAGTCTCACTGTGTCACCCAGACTGGAGCCTCGACCTGCTGGGCTCCAGCGATCCTTCCGCCTCAGCCTTCCAAGAAGCTGGAACTACAGGTGCACGCTACCACACCAGCTAGTTTTTTGATTTATTGTAGAGATGAGGTCTTGCCAAGTTGCCCCGGTGGGTTTCAAACCCACGGGCTCTGGCAATCCACTCACCTCAGCCTCCCAAAGCACGGGATTACAGGCTGAGCCACCAAACCCGGCCCAGAATTATCTTTTGGAGGGTGAGCCGCTTATAGTACACTTGGAATTTGTTCCTCCAGATCAAACGGTCAACCAAAGTTTTTATCTGAAAGTTTTGAGAACGCTGCATCATGATTTGCAGAAGAAATATTCTGAGTTGTGACAAGCAAGTGACTGGTTCTTCTACCATGACAATCCACCTGCCCACACCATGCTGAGTGTTCAGCAGTTTTTGACCAAAAATGGCACGACCCCTGTGCCCCACCCTCCCTATTCACCCACTTTTACCCTGAGCAACTTGTTTGGTTTTCCTGGATGAAAAAAGTTCTTAAAGGTAAACATTTTGCCAAGATGGAAGAGGTGAAACAAAAAATGGCAGAAGCACTAAAAGGCACCAAAACTGACGAGTTCAAAAACTGTTTTGAGCAAAGGAAACAGCATCTCAATAGGTGTATTGTATCAAACAGTATTTTGAAGGTGACTAAGCTTAAACATGTAAGAATAAATACATAACTTTGTTTTGTTTTTTGGTGGTTTTTTTTTGAGTTGGAGTCTCACTCTGTAGCCCAGACTGGAGTACAGTGGCCGCTCCCGGCCACCGCAGCCTCGACCTGCTGGGCTCCGGCGATCCTTCCTTCTCAGCCTTCCAAGTAGCCGGAACTACAGGTGCGTGCTACCACGCCCGGCTAATTTTGATTTATTGTAGAGATGAGGTCTCACCAAGTTGCCCAGGTGGGTCTCGAATCCGCGGGCTCAGGCAATCCACTCACCTCAGCCTCCCAAAGGCACGAGATTACAGGCTGAACTTTTTATGAATAAATTCTGGTGTTTCTGGGGTCCTCCCTTATACAGCTTCCACCTGGAAGGCTTCACACATGCTCATCCTTCTATCAGGACCCCTGCTCTTCTTTTTTTTTTTTTTGAGTTGGAGTCTCACTCTATTGCCCAGACCGGAGTGCAGTGGCCACTCCCCGCCACCGCAGCCTCGACCTGCTGGGCTCCGGCGATCCTTCTGCCTCAGGCTTCCAAGTAGCCGGAATTACAGGTATGTGCTACCACGCCCAGCTGATTTTTTGATTTATTGTAGAGATGAGGTCTCGCTGCCCAGGCGGGTCTCGAACCCGCGGGCTCAGGCAATCCACTCACCTCAGCCTCCCAAAGGCATGGGATTACAGGCTGAGCCACCAAGCCAGGCTGACCCCTGCTCTTCTTGATCCTCAGCCGTTTCTGACTCATCTAATCCCTTGTGATCTGGACGTCACTTCCTCAAAGGCATCTTCTCTGATCCCTATGCTAGATAAGCTGCCTGCCTCCCTCCCTCCCTCGACCCCAGTTCTCTCCTAACACTCTGGTATCCTCTTATGATAAAACTTACACATTTGTTATAATTAATTGTTCTAGCTTGGTGTGGTGGCTCATGCCTACAATGCCAGAACTTTGGGAAGCTGAAGTGGGAGGACTGCTTAAACTCAGGAGCTCAAGACTATCTTAGGCAATATAGCAAGACCTCATCTCTACAAAAATCAAAATATTAGTTGGGTGTGGTGGTGTTTACCTCTAGTCCCAGCTACTAGGGAAGCTGAGACTGGAGGATCACTTGAGTCCAGGAGGTCGAGTCTGTATTGAGCCATGATTGTGCCACTGCAATCCAACCTGGGTACCAGAGTGAGCCCCAAACTCAAAATAATTACTTGTTCATCTGTCTTCCCTGTTAGACTGAGCTCCATGAGAGCAGATATCAGTCATTTTGTATCCTTGGTGCTTAAAAGCAGTGCCTAACAAAACACTTGAACTATTTACCAAGGAGACTTCTAGATGGCACATAAACACATGAAAGGATGTTTATTAGTAGTAATTGCAAATTAACAGCACAGTGTGATAGCACAGCACACCCACTAGCATGGCTAAATTAAAAAGCCTTACCATGCCCAGTGTTGGTGAGAGTGTGGAGCAATTAGAACTCTCATGTGCTGTTAGGACTGTACAATGGTGTACAACCACTTTGGAAAATTATTTAGCAGTTTCTTAAAAAGTTAGACTTGTACCTACCATGTGACTCAGCCATTTCACCCCTAAGTATTTACCCAAGAGAACTGAAAGCATATGTCTACATAATTTCTTTCTTTCTTTTTTTTTTTTTGAGTTGGAGTCTCACTCTGTTGCCCAGACTG
>NW_007252077.1:1649292-1662043 GCF_000164805.1 Carlito syrichta
GCGCCCGGCCCCTGCAGCCTCGACCTGCTGGGCTCCGGCGATCCTTCCACCTCAGCCTTCCAAGTAGCTGGAACTACAGGCGCACGCTACCACGCCCGGCTGATTTTTTGATTTATTGTAGAGATGAGGTCTCACCAAGTTGCCCAGGCAGGTCATGAACCCGCAGGCTCAGGCAATTCACTCACCTCAGGCTCCCAAGGCGCGGGATTACAGGCTGAGCCACCGAGCCTGGCTCTTACATAATTTCTTATACAGGAACATGTATACCAGCTTTGTTTCTAATAGCCCCAAAATGAAAACAATCCAAATATCCATCAACCTGTGGATGTATAAACAAATTGTAATATATGCATATAATGGAATGCTTTGTGCAACAACGTGGGTGAAAAAGAATCATGCTGAATAAAAAGCAAAACCAAAATTATCTGATTCCCTATATAAATTTTTTTTACTATTTATTTATTTATTTATTTGAGTTGGAGTCTCACTCTGTAGCCCAGACTGGAGTGCAGTGGCCGCTCCCGGCCACCGCAGCCTCGACCTGCTGGGCTCTGGCGATCCTTCCGCCTCAGCCTTCCAAGTAGCCGGAATTACAGGCGTGCGCTACCACGCCTGGCTAATTTTTTGATTTATTGTAGAGATGAGATCTCCCCTGCCCATGCGGGTCTCGAACCCGCGGGCTCAGGCAATCCACTCACCTCAGCCTCCCAAAGGCGCGGGATTACAGGCTGAGCCACCGAGCCCAGCTATAAAGTTTTTTTTTTTTAAAGCATATACTCTTGTGCTGTGGAAAATAGATCAGTGGTTGCCTAGTATTGGGTGGGAAGATGGAGGGAGAAATGGGTATAAAAAGAAGTACAAGGAAATTTGGGGGGAGGTCATTGGAAATTTCATTATCTTCATTGTGGTGATGTTATCATGGGTTTATAAGTCAAAACTGATCAAATTCAGCATTTTAAATACATACGGTGTATTGTACATCAATTATACCCCAATAAAGCTGTAACAGAAAAAAACCTGAGTTCTGATTAACTCTTGGAATATATTTGTTGAAAGGAAGGATGACTACTACTGGTGATGAATAAGATGTTTCTAGAGAAGAAGATCTAAGAAGTCAGATTGTTCTGAGCCTTGACAGTCAAGCAGAATTTAAGCATTGCCCCAGGAAACAGTTGGAGTTACACACAGTCTTGGTATAATGAAAGCAGTGATTTAGGAAAATCCTTTTGGTAACAATATGCAGACTGAAAAGGGTTGCAAAAAAGCCAGTCAAAAGGTGTCTGTATGATTTACACATGTGCTGATAAGGGACTGGCCTAGAATGATGGTGTGGGCTTGGAAAGGAAGGAACAATATGAAAGATAATTTGAAGATAGAATTGTCAAGACTTCACTTATTAATGTAGAAGGAGGGGTAACTTCTTTATGGAGCATCATTTTGGATTGAACATTGATTTAGAAATTTGACAAAATTATTCCTGTGTTTTTAGAGAAGACAGGCTTATCTCTAAAATGTAGGGAATGAAAAAGAGCTTTGCCGGGCTTGGTGGCTCAGCCTGTAATCCCGCGCCTTTGGGAGGCTGAGGTGAGTGGATTGGCTGAGCCCGTGGGTTCAAGACCCACCTGGGCAGCGAGACCTCATCTCTACAATAAATCAAAAAATCAGCCGGGCGTGGTAGCGCGTGCCTGTAATTCCGGCTACTTGGAAGGCTGAAGCGAAAGAATCGCCGGAGCCCAACAAGTTGAGGCTGCGGTGGCCGGGAGCAGCCACTGCACTCCAGTCTGGGTGACAGAGACTCCAACTCAAGAAAAAAAGAAAAAGAGGTTTTTCTCTCTTGAGGACTGCTAGGTTTTTAAGGAAAGATTATTTTGGGTGTAGTTCAATTTCTAATCTGATACTTAGAGCTTTGACTGAATTTGGCACTTGAGTACTCTCAACGCTTCTATTTTCAAACTCTGTTGCCCTTTGATGGTACAGACTGGAGGCCAGGCTCCTCAAATCCTGTCCAAGTAATCTTCCTGAAACTAAGCTACACCATCTTACTTTGACTTTCTTAGGAGTGGATTTTTTCTGCCTGACAATCAGAATTTACTGTATTCGGCCCTTGAGGTCCTGGCTAACCGATTGAAGCAGGGAGAACGTGACCAGTCCTTGGAGGAACTGCTCAGGTGGGTCAGACTACGAATCTAAGAGTGTCATCCCAAGAAATTCCTAGGAATAGGATTGGCAAGATTTCTTTGAAATAACTTGGTTGTCTTCATAGTTATTAAGGAATTTGATATTTTTTACTATGAGCTTTCTCACCTATGAGTTCTGATAACTCCTGAAACATTGGAGACCCTTGAGCAAATCATGCTAAATCTTCATGCATATATTAACTCATAAACTCTGCCTTTTCGTATAACGATGATGAAAACATTGGCCATCTATATAGTCAATTTATTTATTTATTTATTTTAGTAGGCTTCTCACTCTGTTGCCCAGGCTACAATGCCACCACAACCTTAACCTGCTGGACTTGGGCGATCCTTCTGCCTCAGCCTTCCAAGTAGCTAGAATTACAGACACATGCCACCACAGCTGGCTAATGTTTTATTTTATTGTAGAGATGAGGCCTCACCAAGTTGTCCAAGCTAGTCTCAAACTCTTGGACTCAGGCAGTCCTCTTGCCTCTGCTTCCCAAAGTGCTGGGATGACAGGCATGAGCCACCTTGCCCAGCTATAGTCAATTCATGATTATCTTGGGATCTACTCTGTCTCTCAGCAGGGTTAGGTCATTAAACAGCAGGTAGTTATCACTGATTGCTCATTTCCTTCCCCTAGTCTTGAAGAAAGATCTTATATGGCTGAGGGATAGGCAGTAGATGAGGGAGGTGAGAAGGTAAACGTAGGGACATGACTTGCAGCCTTCTACCCCAGATTCATCCAGAGTGAAACAGGTTCATTTTTTTAATTAATTAATTTGTTTGTTTTTGTATGTATTTATTTGTCTGTCTATTTATTTATCTTTTTTCTGAGTCTGGGTCTCACTCCATTGCCAGGCTGGAGTGCAGTAGCACAATCATGGCTGGAGCTTCAACCTTTTGGGCTCAAGGAATCCTTTCACCTCAGCCTCCTGACTAACTGGGGCTATAGATGAGGGCCACCATGCCTGGCTAATTATTTTTATTTTTATTTTTTGTAGAGATGAGGTATCACTATGTTGCTGGTCTCAAACTGCTGAGCAAAATGCACTCCACTTGAGTAGACTTCCGAAAGTGCTAGGATTACAGGCATGAGCCACTGAACCCAGCCTTCATTTTGAATGTAATACAGAACTTTTTATTTGTTTGATCTTCTCGTCAATCAATCAGGAGTTGACTCTTGTTTTAACTACAATGTTGGCTTGTGATTCTCCATTTTCCATTGCTTCAGTGCATTGAAAGCTGATCATATATGACACATTTATTTAAAGTTCTGCTTTCCTTGCCTTATAATTTGTTTTCAAGTCATATGAATTCAGATTTTTTTTTTTTTGAGTTAGAGTCTCACTCTGTCACCCATACTGGAGTGCAGTGGCCACTCCCGGCCAGACAACCTCAACCTGCTGGGCTCTGGTGATCCTTCCACCTCAGCCTTCCAACTAGCTGGAACTACAGGCATGCGCTACCACGCCCAGCTAATTTTTTGATTTATTGTAGAGATGAGGTCTCACCAAGTTGCCCAAGCGGGTCTCGAACCCGCGGGCTCAGGCAATCCACTCACCTCAGCCTCTCAAGGCACGGGATTACAGGCTGAGCCACCAAGCCTGGCTGAATTCAGATTTTAAACTTTATTCTTGGTGTATTGCCCAGGACTTTAAAGAACAAATAATTTATCTAGGGTTGTTTATGTTAGCGTGGCGCCTGGGTTTCTTGGCCAACATGCTAACATTCCTTCTGTGGGGCTCTTTTCTTCCCTGGTTTTCTCCATACATAGATAGGGTTTTCCACCAAGATGTTTGAAAGAAGGTTGTTATTGCACCTGGAAATGAGGAGTATTCTAATTAGGCCATCAAACACTTAAAAGAGATTTGGGCAAATCATGTAGATTTAAGCATATTTGTAACACATGTGATACTGTTGTATTTGTTTGCTTTTCTTTTTTCCTTACAGCCAGAGTTTCCAGTACTTGCAGAATTTCCATCACAGCATTCCCAGTTTCCAGTGTGCTCTTTATCTCATCAGACTTTTGATGGTCATTTTGGAGAAATCTACGGCTCCTACTCAGAACAAAAAAAAAATTGGTGATGGCTACAGATCTTCTTTCTTCACACCCCCACCCCATAAATAGAATTACTATCTCACACTTGTAAATTTGGAGCTTCCCAGGACTTTGTACATTTTAATATGTAAATCCCCACATAACCTTGGACATATCTTCATGTTATACAAAGAAGGACATTTTCCCTGAAGGAGCTATGAATGATTTCTGCTGATATTTCTTTTTTGTTGTTGTTGGTTTTTTTTTTTTTTTTCTGAATTGGAGTCTCACTCTGTCACCCAGACTGGAGTGCAGTGGCTGCTCCCGGCCACCGCAGCCTCGACCTCCTGGGTTCCGGTGATCCTTCCGCCTCAGCCTTCCGAGTAGCCGAAATTACAGGCGTGCGCTACCATGCCTGACTGATTTTTTGATTTATTGTAGAGATGAGGTCTCACCAAGTTGCCCAGGCGGGTCTTGAACCCGCGGGCTCAGGCAATCCGCTCACCTCGGTCTCCCAAAGTGCTGGGATTACAGGCTGAGCCACCGAGCCTGGTCCTGCTGATATTTCTTAGTCAAAATTTGTTTAGATTAGCTAGGTAGATAGTTTCCTGGTTCTTTTTTTTTTTTTTGAGTTGGAGTCTCTGTCGCCCAGACTGGAGTGCAGTGGCCGCTCCCGGCCACCGCAGCCTCGACCTACTGGATTCCGGCGATCCTTCCGCCTCAGCCTTCCAAGTAGCCAGAATTATAGGCATGCGCTACCACGCCTGGCTGATTTTTTAATTTATTGTAGAGATGAGGTCTTGCTGTCCAGGCGGGTCTCGAATTATTTTTTAATTATCTGAGACATTTGGCAAGAAGAAAGACTTAAATCGTAATATTAATAAAGTGAGAAAAAAAGGAAAAATTAGGGCCAAGAAATTAGTGTAAAGAAAATACTAGCCGGGCTCGGTGGCTCAGCCTGTAATCCTGCGCCTTTGGGAGGCTGAGGTGAGTGGATGCTTGAGCCCGCGGGTTCGAGACCCACCTGGACAACTTGGTGAGACCTCATCTCTATAATAAAACAAAAAATTAGCCGGGCATGGTAACGCACACCTGTAGTTCCAGCTACTCAGAAGGCTGAGGTGGAAGGATCGCCGGAGCCCAGCAGGTCGAGGCTGCGGTGCTGCACTCCAGTCTGGGCGACAGAGTGAGACTCCAACTCAAAAAAAGAAAAAAAGAAAATACTGGCCCTTTCCATGACGTTTTTCTTTTTCTTTTTTTTTTTTGAGTTAGTCTCACTCTGTCACCCAGGCTAGAATGTAGTGGCACGCTCAGGCAATCCTTCTGCCACAGACATGTGCCACCACACTTAGCTATTTTTTTTCTTCTTTTTTTTTGAGTTGTTTATGGCTACCACAGCCTTGACCTATCATCAGGTGATCCTTCCACCTCAACCTTCCAAGTAGCTGGAATTGAAGGCACGTGCCACCATACCCAGTTAAGGCTAATTATTTATTTATTTATTTATTATACAGACGAGGTCTTGCCATGTTGCTCAGGCTAGCCTTGACCCCCTGAGCTCAGGCAATCCCTCTCACCTCTGCCTCTTAAAATGCTGGGATTACAGATGTGAGCCACTGTGCCCAGCCAACTTTTTTCTTTTTTTTTTTGAGTTGGAGTCTCACTCTGTCGCCTAGACTGGAGTGCAGTGGCATGCTCCTGGCCACCGCAGCCTCGAGCTGCTGTGCTCCAGCGATCCTTCCGCCTCAGCCTTCCAAGTAGCCGGAACTACAGGTGCGTGCTACCACGCCCAGTTAATTTTTTAATTTTATTGTAGATATTAGGTCTCAAACCCGAGGGCTCAGGCAATCCACTCACCTCAGCCTCCCAAAGCGCTGGGATTACAGGCTGAGCCACCGAGCCAACTTTTTTCTTTAACTGTCTTTTATCATAGCTCTTGGAATGCAGCTCACTAATTATGCATCCTAGTTGGCAGCACAAACAGAAAGCAAGATAAAAACACAAAACCTTTATTATTCCCTATTGATTAGAGGGAGAGAGTTTTGGTTTGAATCTTTGAACTGGTCATTGCTATTGACCTGCCCAGAAGGAACAAGATTGGCTTTCTTACTGCCTAACAACATTCCTTTCTTTGTGTGTCTGTGTATATTCATGTGTGTGAGTTTCAGGATGGAGTCGGAGTGGGATGTTCTGGGTCTTAGACAAATGTGTTTCTACCTGGCAGAAGGGCCGGTGGAGCAAGATCATGACAGCTTTTTACAAGTTGCCTGTTAGACCAGGAACTTCTTAGTAAACTTAAAATAGTAATCCTTTTGAGCAGTGGTCATCCTCAAAAACCAGAAAGACAAGAATGTGGTCAGTTTCCCACATATAATATGCCTTTGCCTTGTTTTCTAACAGCTTCTCTCGCCAGACAGTTCCTCAGTAGGGTGTGGCCAAGTGGAGAGAAAGAGAAGAGCAGCATCTCTAATGACCAGCTCCATGCTTTGCTCTGGTGAGGTGTTTGGTTTCTTCCAATGGGCCAGTAACCTTTTTGCATTTTGCTACTGTTGGGATTCCTCATCTGGTCAGAGACTGAGAAATGAACTTGAAATCAGGGCCAGGCACAGTTTTTGGGAGGCCGAGGCGAGAGAATTGCCTGAGCCCATGGGTTCAAAACCAGCCTGGGCAACTTGGCGAGACCTCTTCTCTGCAATAAATCAAAAACTGAGCCGGGCATGGTGGTATGTGCCTGTAGTTCCAGCTACTTGGAAGGCTGAGGTGGGAGAATCACCTGAGCCCAGCAGGTCGATGCTGCAGTGGCCATGAGCAGCATGCCACTGCACTCCAGCCTGGGTGAGAGAGTGAGACTCCAACTCAAAAAAATAAAAAATAAAAAATAAATCAATGAAGTAGGTTTAAACTGAACACAATTTGGAATATGTAGATCTTAAGATCCTCTAGTTCTGTTTTAGTCTGTTATCTAATACTTTATTATTAAATCAAATCACATAGAAAGTAAAGGAATCTACAGTTGTATCCTACCTTATTAATCACTGAGTCAAATATTTGACTCTCAATGCAGTATCTACCTGGAGCACACAGACAGCGTTCTGAAGGCCATAGAGGAGATTGCTGGTGTTGGTGTCCCAGAATT
Source organism: Carlito syrichta (assembly GCF_000164805.1). Lineage (NCBI taxonomy): Eukaryota > Metazoa > Chordata > Mammalia > Primates > Tarsiidae > Carlito > Carlito syrichta. The sequence goes on from NW_007252077.1 coordinate 1,656,650, forward strand.
AATCAACTCTCCTAAAGATGCAGCTTCTTCCACGTTCCCTACACTGACCAGGTAAGGGAGTTCTTGTCTCTAGTTCTTTGCCTAAGATAGATTCACACTGTCCCAGGTATGTAGTTTTCAAATAATTACTTTGCTCCTCATTTAATACTGATACAGATAGATGGTAGATACACTCATTCATTCAACAGTGTTTACTTTGCATTCTTTCCAAGGACCTCTCAGCCAAAACATGTGAGAGGACCTTTTTGAGGAATGAATTTTCAGTAGTTACAGTCTTCAAAGGCAGTGAACATTTTGGTCACCAAACATTTCTTATCTTTACTTTCATCCTATAAGCTTGAGCCTATTTTTCCAGTCTTTTAACCACCTTTAGTTTATAAAGGCATTTTCACGAGTCTTGTCAGTTTATAAAGCATTTTCACTTTCTTCTTCTCATTTGATCCTTTCAATAATTCTGTGAGATATAGGTATCATTACCCTTATTTTACTGTTGAGGAGAATGAGGATTAGAGGGGAAACTTCTCAAGCTTACACAGGCCGTATACATAGAAGCAGGACTCAAACTCACATCTTCCCACCATTACTTCATTGCTTTTTTGTACTACCATGTCACCTGCTTTCATAAGGTTAATTTCATTGTTATGGGCAGGGGGAGGGATGTGGGATTAACGGTAGTCAATATCTGTCTGGAGACAGGGAGATATCCCTTATCAACAAGGGTGCCTGAATGAAGCATATTTGTATATCTAACCCTTGACTGTACCCCATAGTGTCAGAATAAAAAATATTGATATATAAAAAAATAAAAAATTTCATTGTTAGGGCTATCTTCTTGAGCTCATTTCTGAATCCTTTCATTCCCCCATCCTCTTACAGTGGACCCTAGTGAAAGGAAATTCAGAGAGGTGGAGAAATAAGTTCCTTTTGGTTCCTGGTTTCTTCCCAGGAAGTTCTTTCTAAGCAGTGCATCATGGTATGGGTGTGCATGCTTTTCTCCACTTCTAGGCACACCTTTGTTATTTTCTTCCGTGTGATGATGGCTGAACTAGAGAAGACAGTGAAAGTTCTTCAGGCTGGCACAGCAGCAGATTCACAGCAGGTGAGTCAGATTCTCTCAAAGAAGTGGATTCTAGATTACTTGGAAGTTGTTCTTCTATTTCTCGGGTTCAGGTTTCTCCTAAGTATTTTTTGTTTTACCAATAATCAGAATTTTTTTTCAAAGAGCTTCTGGTTTTATTTCCTTTCCCTCTAATTAGAGGTGAGAATTGGGCTCTCTTTTTTCTTGCTACCGCCCCAATGACTTCTTACCAACTGGGATGAGGTAAACCAGCCTGCTTGAGGTGTGGTGGGTCTTGGCAGCCTACGAACCAGAAATGAACTAGACTGCTGAGAGGAAGGGCTAATGCAGGGAATCAGAGAAACCACACAGATCTGATGACCGGTAGGTATGTTGCAGAGACTTTGACCTACTTGGCAATGACTGAAGAGCAATAATCTTTTCAAAAAGTCTTTCTCTATAAGATATTCTAATATCACAATTTATGTGGGCTTCAGAACCATCTTAAGGGTGCACTGGTTGCCACATCTTTTTGGAGGCGTCATTGACTTAGTCTCTGAATAGCTGTGTAATTCAAAAACCATGTGTTAGTGGGAGTAGCAGGAGAAGTATTTGGCTTGCTTCAGAAGTGCCTGTATATTTGGCTTCCTCCAGATTCATGAAGAGAAACTCCTCTACTGGAACATGGCTGTTCGCGACTTCAGTATCCTCATCAACCTGATAAAGGTGAGTATGGAGGCTCCTTGGCCCACCTTATCAGCTATGCAGAAACCCAAGGTCCAGGCTTCCAAAACTGGCTCTCCTCACTCCTCTTTCCACCCTGCCTTGGGATCTGCTCTCCCCACATCTTCTTCTTCCTTTGTTCCCCTACCTATCCAGGATAACCCCTTTTCTCTTTAAGCATTATCTTTTCCCTTCTCTTCCTTCCTCCCACCTATGCCACAATACTTACTATTTGATGACTCCTTCCACCTGTAATTCCCCCACTTTCTCTCATCCTGCCTTGAGATCTGAACACTGTATCTCTTACAACCCCCATGCTTCATTCTTCTTTAAGCACAGTGTTCTCACTCACTCTGTGATTTTTGCTCAGGATGTTTCGCCAGCCTGCTACTTCACTCCCTGTCCTTTCCACCTCTCTCATTCAGTCTTAAAGTTTCAGATCAAGGTTTTGGACCTCTAATAATGCCATCTTGTCAGTATCCTCAGTTGGAATCAGTTTCTTGTTTCTCTTTGTTCCTCTTTTCCTTTTCTTGAACTTTAGTTATGGTGATTACTTTATTCTGTTTTGTAATTAAATTGTTGGCATGCCTTCTTCCCTTAGAGTTCTCTGTAGCACCCAGAGCTGTGCTTTGCACAGTGGGAAAGAGGCTGAGATGCTCCAAGGAGCAGAGCTCAACTTTGGTTTCTTGTCTTTTACCTCTTCAGGTATTTGATAGTCATCCTGTTCTGCATATATGTTTGAAGGTGAGTGATTTACTGGCCCCTGTTTAGTAATTATTCTTCCTGTGGATCACTCTAGAGAGCACCTCAGCTGAGATGAAGTGCTCATTACCTTTCCTACAAGCTACAGTCTTTAGGATCTGTGCTAACAGATCTGATATCCTACATGTCAAACTCCTCTTACATGGTTGATATTCCAGATTAGCCCTAGATTTGATGGTAAACCCAATCAGAATGTTAGGAGAGAATGCTGCCCCCCTCCTCCTGATGTTTCCTTCCAAATGCCTGGTGCCCCATTCTTGTTATCTCCTGGTCTCTCTCCCTCTTTGTTCACTCCACCTTGATGCAGTATGAGAGATGGGTGGATTGGAGGGAGGAGTGATTTTTCTGATTGGGAAATTTGGAAACTGGTCATAATGCTTCCTCAGCTTTACTCAGTTTTTCCATCTTGAGAGTAAGTTATCCTTAGGAAGCTAGGGTTTCCCTCTACTGCTCTGTGCTCTCACTCTTCAGCTGAGCAAGGTCTCTGTCCATTAACTATGTCTAGGGTAGATAAGTCTGCCTAATTTGGAGGCTTAGTTAACAGGCCTATTTAATTTTTACATTAAGCTACATTTCTCTAAGTAAACCTTTTGGACCCCTCCCAATCTATATTTAATATATACAAATAAGAAGATAAAAGCCTTGGGCTAGGTGATACTGTGCTGCCTCAGGAAGGGGACTTTCAGGTGAAAGACCTCAGCTAGAGGTTACCAATATTTCTTTTTTCTTCAGTATGGACGTCTCTTTGTGGAAGCATTTCTGAAGCAGTGTATGCCGCTCCTAGACTTCAGTTTTAGAAAACATCGGGTAAGAGTTGAGAACAAAGAGCAAAGACATGCTCTGAAGAGTTGCTCAGAAACTATGTCCAACCTGGTGTGGTGGTGTGCACCTGCAGTCCCAGTGACATGGGAGGCTGAGGCAGGAGGATCACTTGCATCCAGAAGTTTGGGGCTACAGTGAACTATGATCACACCACTGCACTCCACTCTGGGCAACAGAGAACCTTTATCTTAAAAAAACAAAACAAAACTGGGTGCAATGGCTTATGCCTATAATCCCAGCACTTTGGGAGGCCAAGGTGGTTGGATCACTTGAGGCTAGGAGTTCAAGACCAGTCTGGGCCACATAGCAGGTCTTACCTCTACAAAAAATGTAAAATTTAGCCAAGTATGGAGGCATGCACCTGTATTCCTAGCTACTTGGGAGACTGAGGCAAGAGGATTGCTTGAGCCTTGGGATTTGAGGGTACAGTGAGGCGTGATCATGCCACTGCATTCTAGCCTGGGTGACAGAGTGAGGCCCTGTCTCAAAAATATTTTTAAAATTCCTACAGTGGCTTATGCCTGTAATTCCAGCACTTTGGGAGGTCAAGGTGAGAAGATTGCTTGAACTCAGGAGTTCAAGACCAGTCTGGGCAGCATAGCTAGACTATGACTCTACAAAAAAAATTTTAAAAATTAAGGGACAGGCTCAGTGGCTCAGCCTGTAATCCCAGCACTTTGGGAGGGTGAGGTGAGTGGATTGCCTGAGTCCGTGGTTCGATACCAGCTCAGGCAACTTGGTGAGACCTCGTCTCTACAATAAATAAAAAATTAGCCAGGCAGGTAGTGCCTACCTGTAGTTTCGGCTACTTGGAAGGCAGAAGCAGAAGGATTACCGGAGCCCAGCAGGTTGATACTGAGGTGGCCATGAGTGTGCCACTGCAATCCAGTGTTGACGACAGAGTGAGACTCTGGTAACTCAAAAAAAAAAAATTAGGCATAATGGCACACACCTGTAGTCCCAGATACTCTGGAGACTGAGGCAGAAGGATTGCCTGAACCCAGGAGGTCAAGGCTACAGTATTCCAACCTGGGTGACAGAGTGAGACTCCCAACTCAAAAAATAAAATAAAATACAGGTCTTATAACTCTCAGATTTATACAGAGACAGAAGTGGGAGAAGTGGGAGCAAGAAGTATTCAGCATTCATTCTTGCTCCTATTTTGAGAATCATTAAGATGATTAACATCACAGGCTAGAACTTGCAGGGCTTATCTTCTCTGGGGCCCTTGGTTGCAAGGATATCTTGCATCTAAAATGAAATTAGAACATTTCATTCAGTATTTATAAATTTTTTTGATTCTAGGAAGATGTTCTGAGCTTACTGGAAACCTTCCAGCTGGACACGAGACTGCTTCATCACCTATGTGGGCATTCCAAGGTAGGAGGAGGAAGCAGGTCCTTTTGGCATCTTTGCCTGTTAATTTAATCTGAATTGTTGTTGGGGGATCCTCGTGCTGTTATTACTTCTTCCTTTTTTACTCCTTGATCCTTTATATCCTGGACTATCTTTCTAAAGGAAGTTTATTCAGAGCAGTCAAATACTTAGTTGCTGGTTGAGTTTGGGCAATCACTTAGAAGGGCATTTCTACATCTGAAATTTTTCTCAAACTCCAAAACTCTTTTTCCTCTAGAAACTTCTTGACTGGGTGCAGTCGCTCACACCTACAATCCGAGCACTTTGGGAGGTGGAGGTGAGAGGATTGTCTGAGCCCAGGGGTTTGAGACCAGCCTGGGCAACTTGGCGAGACAAAAAATTAGCTGGATGTGGTAGAACGCCCCTGTGGTTCCAGCTACTTGAAAGACCGAGGCCAGAGGATCGCCTGAGCCCAGCAGGTCAAGGCTGTAGTGACTGTGAGCGTGCCACTGTACTCCAGCCTGGGCAACAGAGCGAGATGCCAACTCAAAAAAAAAAGAGAAAGAAACAAAGAATCTCTTCTTCAATGAGAGATATAGAATACTGATGGATGTATTACTTCTATGAACAAAGTGCTCTAGATGGGAGGGCTGATGTAAGTGATCATTCTGCTG
>NW_007252078.1:0-386 GCF_000164805.1 Carlito syrichta
TGCAGCAGTTTACTAATATCAATTTAAATTCTCTGGAAGGACATGCTCTTTTGGCTATGTGTTTTGTCTCCCAGTCAACACTGGACATTAGGTACAAACTCCTAAAAAGAAAGAAGGGCCCACAAACCCCTCAACCAAAGCTCTTGGACAAGGCCTTTATAGTCTTTAACAATAAGAAGAAAAGAATGCAGGACCACAAACATAAACGAAAAGCGTTTCAGCTTTTGTCTACCACTTTAGCAAGAGCTACATGCTCAGCTCTTCTTGAATTTCCCAGTACAATCCTTCCTTTACCCCTTTAGGTTGTGGGGGTGCAGGACATTATATCCAGACCCCTCACTGCGCTGTTGCTTCCATGTGTTCTGGGATATAAAATGTTTCAACAC
>NW_007252078.1:1118-7171 GCF_000164805.1 Carlito syrichta
CGTGCCCTGTGTGACAGTTAACTGTAGCCCACTTTACTGGGCAAGTGGACTCCCACTATCCTCCTTCTCCACTTCTTACTTTTGCAAAAAAAAAAAAAAATCCTTCTTTTATCTTTCTTCATGTTACCAGTGCTCAACATCTACAAAATGCTAGCTTGGTTTTTACAGACGACTCCTCTTCTGAAACAGTGGTTACTGTTATTAATGGTGTTACTTCTTGTTTTCAAACAGATTATAATTCCACTCAATGAGTTAAGCTGTTTGCAGCTTGTCAGGTCTTTACAAAAAATTTTAATCTCGACACTAACATTATGTTACAGGTGTACTGTGTCATTTAAAAACTGCTAGTCTTCTTACTGTCTCTTCCTTCTCCCCCACTATAATTATTGTTTTATAAACCATTCAATTACATATTTGTGCTAGCACAGAACCTGTTTATGCTACTCATTATTCATACTCATTCTACCCTTCCTTAGTCCATTATCTAAAGGCAAAGCTCTTATTAATGAGGCTATGTAATTTTTTGCTTTTCCTTCATTAGCAGCTACTGCTTCTCATGCCTTTCATCATCAGAATGCCTAAAGTTTACTTCACCTGTTTGGGTTCCAGACCACCTCATTAGAAATGTCCGGCTTCCCACTCCCACCACAGTGCTGCGAGAAGCTGCAAACCACCAATTGGGGACAACTGAAAGTGCTGACACGTGACGCAGAGTATTTGGTTCGGTTTCAAATTACTTCTCTTACTCTCTCTGCTGTTTTTATTGCTATACTGGCTATTATAGCAAGCCAGGTGGGTTGTATTTATTTTAAAAAAAAAAAGAAAATCTTATTGGGCTTATATCCCAAACCCTCCAATGTTCCAGCCTGTTATATGGGATACTAAGATTATGACTGTTTTTACTAATCATTCTTCTTTATTAAAAGGCCCCACTCTTTTTTCATTGTGGGTTAAAACTGTTATTAATCATAATTTTTCCTTTTCAGGTTGTTCTAGTTCTCCTCCAATATGTTTTAGTTTACCTAAAAAATCAAACTACTTGCATAAATTGCAAATTAACTAATTGTCTTACTTTTTCTAATTTATATAGAGAATTTATTATTGTTAAACAGCCTTGTTATTTAATGGTTCCTGTAAATCTTGCATCCCTTTGGTATGATGTATATAGTTTAAGAGCATTGTATGAGCTTAACTCACTGTTGTCACGACCAAAGAGATTTATAGCAACTTTAATTTTAGGAATTACAGCTTTGATAGCCATTGCTACATCAGTTTCAGTTTCAGCCATAACCTTAGCTAAAGAAGTACATGCTGCTACATTTACAGATCAGTTATCTAAGAATGTCTCATTAGCTTTAGCAGCTCAAGTAATTATTGACCAAAAATTAGAAAGTAAAGTTAATGCATTAGAAGAGGCTATTTTGATTATAGGACAGGAACTTGTAGCTTTGAAAATTAAATTGGCTTTGAGATGTCATTCAGAGTTTAAATGGATTTGTGTCACACCTCTCCAAGTGAACAAGTCTATTCATACCTGGGATAGGATTAAAAACCATATCTCCAGAATTTGGAAACATTCCAACATAAGTTTGGATCTCTCCAAGCTTCATCAGGAAGTACAAGACATTAGTTCTGTTGAAAAACAATTTGAATTCACCCAATTGGCTCAATCAATCTATAACAATTTTTCTTCATTTGTCAATCAAAAATCATTATTGTCTATATTAATCAATGTGGGAATTTGTGGAGGAATAATCTTGCTACTGTTATGTTTGCTTCCAGTCATCTTCAAATCATTGAAAAATAACATCTCTCAACTAAGCATGGAGCTTCACGACTTCATATTAAAAAACAAAAAAGGGGGATATGTTGGGAGCCAGCCTTGGAGGCCCGCCTGATTGACAAAGTCCAGGTGCGCTGAGGACCCCTGGCCGCAAAGCGAGCCCGGGCAGCTGAGACCCTTCTGTCTTCCGTCTTTGCTGTTGATACAGCTGAAGAAATTCTGTGCAGTCGTGGAAGAAGAAGATGGCATGTTTATGCGAAGAATCACAGCTAACTTGGAAATATCATGGTTTGTTTTTCCATTTTTCCCACTATGCCACTTGGCCTTTTCTAACATATGCAAGGGTTAAACTCTGAAGCACATCAAGAATGCTTTCTTTCACTTGGTTATAAGTTACTAGATATTGCTTAAGTAATAAATGATATAAGTGTATCCACTCCTTATTTGATTTAGAATTATGCAGTTTAGTGTTTAGACATAAGGATTTTTAGAAGCACAAGTTTATAGTAGTTCATTATGAATTCATTATAGTTCTAACACTTATCTAGGAGTTATGTAGGTGATTTATAACACTGTTTTCACTGACTTAGGATAAAGGTTAATGTTAAGACTTAATTCTATAGTTAAAATGATAAACTTAAAACTCTAAGTTAACATTTATAGAGTAGGTTTTCACTGAACTCATAATATAATAATCAGACACTTTTATGACAGATCAGCTAAAACAGAAAGTAACCTTGAGGGGCCTGGGAAACATTACTAAAAGTTTCTTTTGAGTTCTCTTTAGAAACAAGCACTGCAAGATAAAAGTAACGAGGACATCTGGACAAGGGAGGTGATCACAGGACTCTGGAGAACATAAGAGCCTAAGATGAGAATATTCCTGACACATAAAGAAATACACACTTAAAGAAACTTTCTTGAAACATTTGTAATTTGGGACATTGGACTGAGAGTGTCATTGTTGGCTTTATGAATAAGACATTGTCTAAATGCCTATGAGAATCTTGGTTTGTTTGCTACTAAAGCCTATGGGAATCTTGGTTTGTTTGCTACTAAGATCACTAGCTGGCAACTTTTAAAAGATATAAATGTGAAAGAGTTTTCTTTGTCTTGTCCCTTCAAAAATGGTATAAAACTCTGTATTAACTAGCATTAAATTGTCAATTCTCCAAGAAGCAGGTGTCCGGTATATGATCGTCGATTCGCCTATCCGTCTCTCCTTCAACACTTCCCATGTCCCTTGCAGGGTGGGCCCCCACAGAATTGTGTTTTTATTTGGGTTTCTATTTGTTTATTATTGGTGTAGAGTAATGCAATTGTCTTTTGTATATTTATTTTGTATCCTGAGACTTTGCCAAAAGCCTTTATCAGTGTAAGGAGGTTTTTGACAGATTCTCTTGGGTTTTCAAGGTACACAATCATATCATCTGCAAAGAGAGATAACTTGACTTCCTCTTTTCCTATTTGGATACCCCTGATTGCCTTCTCTTCTCTGATTGCTCAGCCAGGACTTCCAATACTATGTTGAACAGGAGGGGTGAGAGTGGGCATCCTTGTCTTGTTCCAGTTTTCAGGGGAAATGGTTCTAATTTTTGTCCATTTAGGAGTATGCTCACTGTGGGTTTCTTGTAGATGGCTTTTACTATTTTGAGGTATGTTTCCCGTATGCCTAGATGTTCAAGGGTTTTTATCAAGAAGGGGTGCTGGATTTTATCAAAAGCTTTTTCTGCATCTAATGATATAATCATGTGGTTTTTGTTTTGACATCTGTTGATGTATTTAATTACATTTATGGTTTTACGAATGTTGAACCGGCCTTGCATCCCAGGAATGAAGCCTACTTGGTCATGATCGATGATTTTTGAGATGTATTGCTGAATCCGGTTTGCTAGGATCTTGTTGAGAATTTTAGCATCTATGTTCATCAAAGATATTGGCCTGTAGTTCTCTTTCTTTGCTGGATCTTTACCTGGCTTGGGTATCAATGTGATGTTGGCTTCATAAAATGATTTGGGGAGCGTTCCATCTTTGTTAATCACCTGTAATACCTTCAGTAGGATTGGTATTAGCTCCTCCTTAATGTCTTGTAGAATTCTGTTGGAAAGCCATCTGGTCTAGGGCTTTTTTTTGTAGGAAGTTTTCTTATTATGTAGTCGATTTCCTTGATTGTTATTGGTTTATTTAGGGTCTCAATTTCTTCTTGTTCCAACTTAGGTAGGTTGTGTGATGTCAGAAAGTCCTCCATTTCCTTAAGGTTTTCAAGTTTGTTTCCATACAAGTGTACGTCGTAGTCTCTAATAATCTTTGGTATTTCTTCAGGGTCAGATGTGACTTCAACTTTTGTGTTTCTGATTGTGCTTATTTGTTTTTTTTCATTTTTTCTGGTCAGTCTAGCAAGGGGACCATCGATCTTGTTTAGTCTTTTGAAGAACCAGCTTTTTGTTTCATTGATTTTTTGTATTATCTTTTTGTCTTCTATATCCTGGATTTGGGCTTTTATTTTGGTGATCTGGATTCTTCTGCTGAAATTAGGGTTTTTGTGGTCTTGCTTTTCCAGCTTCTTTAGGTGGCTTGTGAGGTTGTTAATTTCTGTTCCTTCCATTTTCTTCATGTGTGTTTGTAGGGATGTAAATTCCCCTCTTATTACAGCTTTTAAGGTGTCCCAGATATTTGGTAAGATATTTCTTCATTTTCATTTGTTTCCAAGTATCTTTTGATCTCTGTTTTGATTTCATCATTGACCCAGGAGTTTTTTGGCATCATGGTGTTTAGTGTCCATGTCTTTGTGGGTTTTGGGAGGACCTGGTTGGTGTCAATGTTTCTTTTTATTCCACTGTGGTCCGAGAAGGTGCATGGTAAGATTTCAGTCCTTTTAAATTTGCTTATGTTTGATTTGTGTCCAATTATGTGGTTGATCTTAGAATATGTTCCATGTGGTGATGAGTAGAATGTGTATTCTGTGGTCTTTGGATGGAGTGTTCTGTAGGTATCAATTAAGTACATTTGGTCCAGAGTCTCACTGAGGTTCCAGATCTCCTTGCTGATTTTTTGTCCTGATGATCTGTCTAGTGTTGTGAGTGATGTATTAAAGTCCCCAGTTATGATGGTGTTAGAGTCAATGTCTTTCTTTAGTTTTCCTAGATTTTGCTTTATGAATGTTGGCGCACCTATGTTGGGTGCATATATGTTTAGGATAGATATTTCTTGTTGATGGAGTGAACCTTTTATCATTATGTAGTGGCCCTCTGTATCTTTTTAAATTTTTGATAGCTTAAATTGTATTTTGTCTGAAATTAGGATCGCGACTCCTCCTTTCTTTTGTGTTCCATTCACCTGGAAATTTGTTTCCCATCTTCTTACTTTGAGTCTGTTTATGTCCTTTCTAGTGAGATGGGTCTCTTGAAGGCAGTATATTGCTGCCTGGTGATATTTTATCCATTTTGTCATTCTATGTCTTTTCAGTGGTACGTTTAGTCCATTCACATTCAGACTAATTATTGAAATGTGAGTGTTCGTCCCTATCATGGAGTTCTTATTGAGTTATTGTTCTTCCACTTGGTTTTTTCTTTTTTCTTTTTTGTCTTTCTTTTGCTTTTGGGGTTGGTTCGTGTATATTTTATTCTTTTCCCTGTGCTCCTGTGAAGAACGTTGTTCTTTTTTCCTCTTCTTCTGTGTTTAGTACTTTCTTAAGTGTTTCATGTAGAGATGGTTTGGTGGCAGCATAAGTTCTTAGGGATTGGATATCTGGGAAAGATTTTAATTCTCCCTCACTGATGAAGCTTAGCTTGGCTGGGTAGGTTATTCTTGGTTGAAATTGTTTATCTTTTAGGATTTTGAAGATAGGGCTCCAAGCTCTTCTAGGCTGCAGGGTTTCTGCGGATAAATCTGCTGCTATTCTGATTGGTCTTCCATGGTAGGGGATCTGGCCTTTTTCTCTTGCTGCCTTTAGGATTTTTTCTTTTGTGCCTACTTTATTTAGGCGAATTATTATGTGTCTAGGAGTTGGTCTTCTCATTTGTTGTCTTGCGGGGGTTCTCTGAATCTCTTGTGTTTGAATTTTTGTATCACTGATTAGATGAGGGAAATTTTCTTGAATGATCTCGTGGAAAGTTTGTTCCAATGTGGTCTCTGTTTCTCTTTCTGCCTCAGGGAGTCCGATTATTCTTAGGTTAGGCCTCTTGAGGTAGTCACTCATCTCTTGAAGGTTTTGTTCTGTCTTTTTTAGCTTATTTTCTGTGTTTTTAAGAGTTTGGGTTATTTCTATATG
>NW_007252079.1:0-18168 GCF_000164805.1 Carlito syrichta
CTTCTCTCCGGCCTTGTGTCTCTTTCTCACCTGATAGTTGGTATGTATGTCTGTTTTCCCTCTCGCTCTTCTCTCTTTCTAACTTCTATTGACCCGCCCTTCCTCCATTATTTTCCTCTTTTATACCCCCTTTTTAATCTGGGGACCAAGCCCACATACTACTGCATGGACAGATTGTAAGGCAGAGGGAAATAGGTTCCATTGTGCTCATACACCTGTTCGTGGATGCTAGAATCAGCGTATACATTCTGAACCACAGCTTCTCCCTCAACTAAACCTCAAAACTGCAAAAAAAGTACAGTGCACAGCCCATACTCCAACCTCGAAAGTGAACAAAGCCAGAAGACCCTCATAAGGAAGAACAGGAAATTGCAGAAGTAAAACAAAAGCAACACCACCTTCCCTGAAAACACCATTAGCGAAGGGGAGGGAAAGGGGAAGAGAGAAAAATCTACACAAATGAAGAAAAACCATGAGAATATTATGGGTCTCTCCCACACCCCTGGGAGGGCAGACACTGAAAAAGCTGACTTTGGAGTGAAACAATGAAGAGCCCCCAGAATGAAGGGTCTCAAACTATAAACTTATATATTAAGACATTAATGAAGAGATTGAAAAGAATTGAGGAGACACAAGAAGAAACTAGGAAGGAGCTGATATCTGAGATAACAATAATAAAGAATACTTTGAATGAAATAAATAACAAACTGTTAGGCATGGAAAGCAGAATTACCCAAGCAGAAGAAAGAATCTCAGAACTCGAAGACCAAAATATAGAACTAACCCAGACTCTTAAAAACACAGAAAATAAGCTCAAAAAGACAGAACAAAACCTTCAAGAGATGAGCAATTACTTCAAGAGACTGAACCTAAGAGTAATTGACCTTCCTGAAACAGAAAGAGAAACAGAAACCACACTGGAACAAACTTTCCATGAGATCATTCAAGAAAACTTCCCTTATCTAATCAGTGATGGAAAAATTCAAACACAAGAGATTCAGAGAATCCCTGCAAGACAACAAATGAGAAGACCACCTCCAAGACACATAATAATTCACCTAAACAAAGTAGGCATAAAAGAAAAAATCCTAAAGGCAGCAAGAGAAAAAGGCCAGATAACCTACCATGGAAGACCAATTAGAACAGCAGCAGATTTATCTACAGAAACCCTGCAGGCTAGGAGAGCTTGGAGCCGTATCTTCAAAGCCCTAAAAGATAAACAATTTCAACCAAGAATAACCTACCTGGACAAGCTAAGCTTCATCAGCGAGGGAGAATTAAAATCTTTCCCAGATATCCAGTCCCTGAGAACTTATGCTGCCACCGAACCACCTCTACATGAAACACTTAAGAAAGTACTACACACAGAAGAAAAGGAAAAAAGAGCAATGTTCTTCACAAGAGTACAGGAAAAAGAATAAAATATACATGAACCAACCCAAAACCAAAAGAAAGACAAAAAAACCAAGTGGAAGAACAACAACTCTATAAGAACTCTATGATAGGGATGAACTCTCACATTTCAATAATTAGCCTGAATGTGAATGGACTAAACGCACCACTGAAAAGACATAGAATGGCAAAATGGATAAAATATCACCAGGCAACAATATACTGCCTTCAAGAGACCCATCTCACTAGAAAGGACATATACAGACTCAAAGTAAGAGAATGGGAAACAAATTTTCAGACGAATGGAACACAAAAGAAAGGGGGAGTCGCGATCCTAATTTCAGACAAAATACCATTTAAGCTATCAAAAATAAAGAAAGATACAGAGGACCACTACATAATGATAAAAGGTTCACTCTATCAACAAGAAATATCTATCCTAAACATATATGCACTCAACATAGGTGTGCCAACTTTCATAAAGCAACTTCTAGGAAAACTAAAGAAGGATATTGACTCTAACACCATCATAACTGGAGACTTTAATACCCCACTCACAACCCTAGATAGATCATCAGGACAAGAAATCAGCAAGGAGATCCGGAAATTCAATGTGATTCTGGACCAAATGGACTTAACTGATACCTACAGAACACTCCATCCAAAGACCACAGAATACACATTCTACTCATCACCACATGGAATGTATTCTAAGATAGACCAAATAATTGGCCATATATCAAGCATAAGCAAATTTAAAAGGACTGAAATTCTACCATGCACCTTCTTGGACCACAGTGGAATAAAAATAAACATTAACACCAACAGGGTCCCCCCAAAACCCACAAAGACATGGACACTAAACAGCATGATGCTAAACAACTCCTGGGTCAATGATGAAATTAAAACAGAGATGAAAAGATACCTGGAAACAAATGAAAGTGAAGAAGCATCTTACCAAAATCTCTGGAATGCCTTAAAAGCTATAGTAAGAGGGGAATTTATACCCCTGAAAACACACATGAAGAAAATGGAAGGAACAGAAATTAACAGCCTAACAAGCCACCTGAGAAAGCTGGAAAAGCAAGACCACAAAAACCCTAATTTCAGCAGAAGAATCCAGATCACCAAAATAAAAGCCCAAATCCAGGACACAGAAGACAAAAAGATAATACAAAAATCAATGAAACAAAAAGCTGGTTCTTTGAAAGGTTAAGCAAGATTGATGGTCCCCTAGCTAGACCAAGAAAAAAAAGAGAAAAAACCCGAAGAAGCACAATCAGAAACACAAAAGATGAAGTCACATCTGACCCTGAAGAAACACAAAAGATCATTAGAGACTACTACGTACACTTGTATGGAAACAAACTTGAAAACCTTAAGGAAATGGAGGACTTTCTGACATCACACAACCTACCTAGGTTGGAACAAGAAGAAATTGAGACCCTAAATAGACGAATAACAATCAAGGAAATCGACTATGTAATAAGAAAACTACCTACCAAAAAAAGCCCTGGTCCTGATGTCTTTCCAGCAGAATTCTACAAGACAGTTAAGGAGGAGCTGGTACCAAACCTACTGAAGGTATTCCAGGCGATTGAAAAAGATGGAACTCTCCCCATATCATTTTACGAAGCCAACATCACATTGATACCCAAGCCAGCTAAAGATCCAACAAAGAAAGAGAACTACAGGCCAATATCTTTGATGAACATCGATGCTAAAATTCTCAACAAGATCCTAGCAAACCGGATTCAACAATACATCTGAAAAATCATCCACCATGACCAAGTAGGCTTCATTCCTGGCATGCAAGGCTGGTTCAACATTCGTAAAACCATAAATGTAATTAAATACATCAACAGATGTCAAAACAAAAACCACATGATTATACCATTAGATGCAGAAAAAGCTTTTGATAGAACCCAGCACCCCTTCTTGATAAAAACCCTTGAACATCTAGGCATACGGGAAACATACTGCAAAATAGTAAAAGCCATCTATGAGAAACCCACAGCCAGCATACTCCTAAATGGACAAAAATTGGAACCATTTCCCCTGAAAACTGGAACTAGACAAGGATGCCCACTCTCACCCCTCCTGTTCAACATAGTTTTGGAAGGCCTGGCTCGAGCAATCAGAAAAGAGAAGGCAATCAGGGGTGTCCAGGTAGGAAAAGAGGAAGTCAAGTTATCTCTCTTTGCAAGACAATATGATTGTGTACCTTGAAAACCTAAGAGAATCTGTCAAAAACCTCCTTACACTGATAAAGGCCTTTGGCAAAGTCTCAGTATACAAATGTGCAAAAGACAACTGCATTTCTTTGCACCAATAATAAACAAACAGAAACCCAAATAAAAGGCACAATTCCATTCACAATAGCCACAAAAAAAAGAAATATCTTGGCATCTTTCTAACCAGAGACGTGAAAGACCTTTACAATAAAAACTACAAAACACTGCTCAAAGAAATCAAAGATGACACAGACAAGTGGAAAAATATCCCATGCTTATGAATTGGAAGAATCAACATTGTGAAGATGTCCATCTTACCTAAGGTAATCTACAAATTCAATGCAATGCCCATCAAACTACCAGCAACATTCTTCTCAGACCTAGAAAAAACAACACAGGAATTTATATGGAAACACAAATGACCAAGAATAGCCAGAGCAATCCCCAGCAAAAACAAACAAACAAACAAACAAACAAACAAAGCAGGAGGTATCACATTACCCGACTTCAAACTTTAGTATAAAGCTACAATCATCAAAACAGCTTGGTATTGGTATAGAAACAGGTATATAGATCAGTGGAATAGAATTGAGATTCCTGAAGTAAAACCTCAATTTCTCAACCAACTCATCTTTGACAAAGCCTCCACCACCTACCACTGGGGAGACGAGAACCTATTCAGTAAATGGTGCTGGGAAAACTGGCTGACCACATGCAGAAGATTGAAACAGGACCCCTATCTATCCCCATACACAAAAATTAACTCCAAATGGATCAGAGACCTAAATGTAAAATCTCAAACCATAAGAACGTTAGAAAATGAAGGATATACCCTCATGGAAATTAGAACTGGCATCCAATTCCTGAACAAAACCCAAAACCCACTGGTCATAAGAGAGAAGACAGACAAGTGGGACCATATTAAACTGACAGGCTTCTGCAAAGCCAGGGAAACCATCAAGAGACCAGGGAGACAGCCTACAGACTGGGAAAAAGTATTTGCCAACATCAGGTCTGACAAAGGCTTAACATCTTGGATCTATGAGGAACTCAAATGTGCTGAAAAGAAAAAAACAAACAATCCCATTATAAAATGGGAAACAGATATGAACAGGCACTTCTCAAAGGAAGACATCCGAGCAACCAACAGACACATGAAGAAATGTTCAACCTCACTAATCATCAGGAAGATGCAAATCAAAACCACACTGAGATATCACCTAACTCCAGTCAGAATGGCAATTATCAACAACTCAAAAAATAACAGATGCTGGAAAGGGTGTGGCGAAAAGGGAACACTTCTACACTGTTGGTGGGAGTGTAAACTAGTGTAACCTCTGTGGAAACCAGTGTGGTGGTTCCTAAAAGCTTTAAATATCAACCTCCCATATGACCCCGCAATCCCCTTACTGGGAATATATCCTGAAGAACTCAAATCACTCTATAAAAAAGATACCTGCATATGTATGTTTATCGCAGCATTGTTCACAATAGCAAGAACCTGAAGTAACCATGCTGCCCATCAAAAGAGGACTGGATTTTAAAAATGTGGTACATATACACGATGGAATACTATCCAGCCATAAAAAAGAACAAAATCATGAATTTCGCAGCAACCTGTATGGAACTAGAGTCTATAATACTAAGTGACCTCTCACAGAAACAAAGATCCGAGTATCACATGTTCTCACTCATATAGTAGACCTTGAACATCCAATATAATACTATGTGAAAATGACTGACAGTAGTGGGAAACTATGCGGGGAGGGGGAGAGGGGATTAACGGTAGTAATTATCTGTCTGGGGATGGGGAAACACCTCTTGTCAACAAGGGTGCCTGAACGAAATGTACTTGTATACCTAACCCTTAACTGTACCCCACAATATCATAATAAAAAATATTGATTATAAAAAAATTGTTTAAAAATAAGTTAATTAGCACCTATCTAAATCAAATTAGCTCTTAAAAGTGCCACCTCATAATATTGTTATAATGTCAATTAAACTTTAACATTGAGTTTTGGAGGGGGCAGACATTCAAACCATAGCAGTGTCCATATTTATCTAAGTTGTTTTATGGGGTTTTAGGAAAGGAATCCTCTTTGGACAACTCTGGTAAGTTCTAAACAAGTGGAAGTTACTGCTTCTCTAGCCTGGGAGGTGTTTGTGATGAACTTATTGAGACACTAATGTTTATGAACCAACCTTTCATCTTCACTTTCGAGTAGACAGTATTGTTTAAACATTAAGACGTTTTCCTACTTCAGCACCTTTACACTGAGTGTTCTCTTTGCCTGGAATTTTCTACACACTCACTTCACATAACATACTCCTTTGCGTTTCTCAGTTCTCAACTGAAGAATCACTTTTTTCAGAAAGGCCTTTTCTGACCTTCCCAGTTAGGTCTTCCCTATAATTTTTTTTTTATCACATCACTTTGTTTAAATTCTTCTCCAGCAATTACCACATCTATGGTTATTTAGCATACCTTTATCTTAAGCTTCTCCTTTGATTGTCTTTTGTTCTTATATATATATCCACCTACCTGTTGAACATTAATACATTTGTTTATTCTTAAATATTTATTGAATGCCTATTGTGTACAGATGCTAAGAAGATGGACAGTCTTGGCCTCTCCCTTGTCTTTTTGGGTTTAGGAATTATAAAGCAAATAATGGTTATCATATACAGTTGATCCTCATTATTTGCAGAGTCTGTGCTTGTGAATCCACCTGTTTGCTAAAATTAATTGTTGTAATTCCCAAATGAGTACTCTTAGTTCTTTTGTAGTCATTTGTGGACCTGTGCAGAGTGGTGAAGACTCTGATTTGAGTTGCCTGATATACCTGCTCCCAGCTACTATTGAACAAGGCAACACTCTTTATAAAAGCTTTCATTTTGTAAACAACTGTCATTTTTGTGGTCTATTTAGGAACACTTTTTTGTGTACTTTTTTAAGGTGAACTCAGTGTTTACAGTGGCCCCTAAGCATAGTGCTAAAGTGTTCTCTAGTGTTCCTGAGCTTAAGAATACTATGAGGTGTTTTATGGAAAAAGCGCTTGTGTTAGATAAATAAAGTTTGTTCAGGCATGGGCTATAGCATTGTTGGCCATGAGTTCAATATTAATGAATCAGCAATATTCAATATACTGAATAAGAGATCTTTAAACAGAAACACACATAAAACAAAGTTACGTATTCATTGACAAAAAATGTTGTGATCCAAGGTTTGTAAGAACCTAATTCTGTATTCCTCTAGAAGCAATGGTTATTTGCTTATTCAGTGTTTGCAGTGACTTTATAAAACATAGCTACCACAGATACAAGAATCAGCTGTACTTGCAAATTCCCTTAAGCACAAAGAAAAAAACAAATAGGATGCTGTGATGGAGTGTAATTGACAATGGTGGGAGAAAGATCTTTTCTTCAGTTTGGAGGATTTAGGTTGAGATCCATGGAACAATGAGAGAAATAACTTTTTTTTTTTCAAGGCATAAGGACTAGCTCTAAGGAAGGAGCTTAAAATTTTTAAGGAATTATAATGAAAGCAATGTGACTGGAGGAGGGTAACACAGGATGAAGTTGGAGAAGAAAGTAGGAACTTGTTTATATTTTCTGTTGGAGACTACGCTAAGGAGTTTAGCTTTGGGATATGTAATGGGAAGCCATTGTAAGGTTTTAAGCTGGGGGTGAGATGATCTATCTACTTCATGCTTTTTTTTGTTTGTTTGAAGATGAGACTGTAGAGTTGAGAAGACAGAAGCTCCCACAGCAGGAGGGGACCCAAAGAGTTTGCCCTGCTTTATGTTTTTAAATGATAAATTCTGTCTGCTGTGGGGGAAATGGTTTGAAGAGGGTGAAATGAAAAAATGTGTTAAGAGGCATGGTCATCCAGTATTTAATAGTTGCTAAATCTGTCTGTATTACCTCCTAAATATTAGCTCTGTCCCTGCCTCACTGTTGTGATTCACCATCGTTGTCTGATCTGTGCCCACAATTTCATCCTGATCATTCTACCTGTATCTGACCCCCTGTGTCTCCAGAAAGATGTGATCAAAGTCACTCATCTTTTCCATCTCACTGCTCTCCTTAAAACCCTTCAGGGAATCCCCAGACCTCTTGATGGGCTGCTGCCTCCCTGCCTTTCAAGTACTGGCCATCACTGTGCTTTGCCTTGCACTTAGTGCCCATGTGACAGGATTTTCCCCATCTCCCCCCATCAACTGTTTTGGGTCTGCTTGCCTTTCTTTTCATGAATCTTTTGCTACTTACCATCCCATGCAGGGTTAGGTATTCCTGGTATACTCTCTCTGGATACCCAAAACAAGTAGCTCAAACTTAACCATTTTGCATCATTGTTACCCGTGTATCAGCAAGGCCTTCAACTTCCTTCCTTATAATTACTCTGTTTAGTTCATGTGTTTTTATTTTTATTTTTTTAGTCCCCAGCATTCAGCATAGTTTCTGGATTATGGTAAAGATATAATAAATGCTTGTTGAATGGATCCATTAATGAATGTTTACTAATTTCTTGACCAGAGTAGGTGATACTTTTCCTTTACAACATTTTTTTTTGGAGATAGAATTATAGAAATAAAGGAAATAATGAGGAATTGTAGAAATAAAACCAGTGTCATAAGCCTATATATATTTATTCTTTCTTGGAATTTAGATGTATTTATATCTATATATCCACTTCAATTTTTTTTTTTTTTTTTAGTTGAGGGTCTCACTCTGTCCCAGGCTGGAGTACAGTGGCATTATCATGGCTTACTGCAACTTTGACCTCCAAAGACAGTTCATCGTGTTCCCTTATGTCCTGCACTCAGTTTCCCCTATTAGTAACATCGTACATTAGTGCGGTACATGTGTTACAATGAGTGAACCAATATTGATACATTATTATTAGTAATATTATTAATTTGTTTTTTTTTTTTTTGGAGTATGAGTCTCACTCTGTTGCCCAGACTGGAGTGCAGTGGCACATTCACAGCTATAGCAGCCTCAACCTGCTGGGCTCAGGGCATCCTTCCACCTCAGCCTTCTAAGTAGCTGGAACCACAGGCATGTGCCACCATGCCTGGCTAATTTTTTGATTTATTGTAGATACAAGGTCTCACCAAGTTGCCCAGCCTGGTCTTGAACCCTGGGGGCTCAGGCAGTCCTCTTGCCTCCGCCTCCCAAAGTGCTGGGATTACAGGCGTGAGCCACCGCACCCAGCATACATAATTTTTAACTGGGAAGTCCATATTTTATTCAGATTTCCTTGAAGTCTTTTTTTTTCTTTGCATAGGAGTCTCACTCTGTCACCCATGCAGTAGCATGCTCATGGCCACCCCAGTGTCGACCCACTGGGCTCAGGTGATCCTTCCACCTCAGCCTTCCAAGTAGCTGGAACTATAGGCACGTGCTACCACACCCAGCTAATTTTTTGATTTATTGTAAAGATGAGGTCTCGACAAGTTGCCCAGGGTGGTCTTGAACCTGTGGGCTCACACAGTCCTTTCACCTCAGCCTTCCAAAGTGCTGGGATTACAGGCTTGAGCCACCATGGCTGACTCCTTAGGGTCTTTTTTCTGTCTAGGATCCCATCCGTGATACCACATTACATTTAGTCATCATGTCCTCCCAACCCTCAGCTCCTCTGAGCTGTGGCAGTATTTCAGACCTTATTTTTTTTTTGTTGACCTTTACAGTTTTAAGAAGTACTGGTGAAATAGTCTAGAAAATGTAAGATGCCTCTCATTTTAGGTTTGTCTAATAGTTTTCTCATAGGTTAGATGGGGATTATGGATTCTTGAGAATAAGACCACAGAGGTAGAGTACCATTGTTATCATATCACTGGTACATGCTTTCAGCATGAATGATCACTGTTGATGCCTTGCTCACTTGGCTGAGGTAATATTTGTTGGGTTTCTTAACTGTAAAATCCTCTTCCCCGCCGTTTTACTATTTTAAAAGAAAGTGACTATGTGCAGCCCACATAGAAGGGTTTATGTACCACCTTCTTGAGGAGGCAGTATTTACATAAATTACTGGCATTCTTCTGTACAGTAGAGTTGCCTGTTTTTCCTAATTTATTTATATTAATATGGATTCTTGATATTTATTTTATACTTTAGATTAGAACCCATACTACTTTATTTTGTTGCTCATATTGTTGTAGCTCTGGCAATTTGGGTGCTCTTTGAGTTGGCTCTTGTGTGTCTTTGGCATACTCCCACTGGCTCTGTTTTTTGAACATTTCTTTATTTCCTGGTACTATTAGGTGCTCAAGTGTCAATTTTTGAAAATTTAAATAGTTTCCCTTCCGAGTTCATATAGAATTTGAAATACTTTGTGCTTATATTGAATAGATTACATTTTTTAAAATATTGGATTGAGTTTATTTCTTGTGGTGATTTATATGGCTACTTCGCATAGGTGAAAATATATATAATTATGAATTTTCTCAGAATACACATTATATTTATGACCACAGTTTTATACTTTCAATTTTTTCAGATATAACTTTCACTTTGCAAATCATTTTACATTTCTCTGGCTTTCAAGAACATTTATGGTTGCCAGTAGCTGAACAGATCATTATGCTGGAAGTGTTTCAGTGATTATATATGCTGAGTGGCAAGATTGCTTAGTCTAAAAAAAGGACTCCACAATATTTGGCTTTTGGTTGTAATTACCAGTCATGCTTGCCAGAAATTAAGTTTAGCTTTTAGAAGCCTGGAATTCTTAATATGTTTGTCTCTAGCTAAATATTTCAGAGACTGTTATGAAACTGTCAGTAATTCCATTATATATTTTATGTTCAGCTTATTCTGAGTTACAGTTGATGAAATAACATAGTATGTGATTGTGCAACAATATAGAAAATGCTTAAGATAACAGGATATAAATAGTAATAGTATGATGACAGCATTGTTTAACAGGTAACCATGATTTTAAGAACAAATAAAAGAATAGAAGGAAAAAATACCAAAATGTTAACAGTGAATATCTACTGGGTAGTGTGACACTATTTTTCTGTTATTTTTCCAGTTAAAAATAAATTGGCATATATTACTTGTTTAATGAGAAAAATAGAGACTTTTTTTAAACTTAGGGAAAAGAAGCTAATTTGTTGCATTCTAGATACAGTTTAAAAGCCTTTTGAAAAAATATTTCATGGCCAGGCTCGGTGGCTCAACCTGTAATCCCAGCATTTTGGGAGGCTGAGGGAAGTGGATTGCCTGAAACCACGGGTTCGAGGCCCACCCAGGCAACTTGGCGAGACTTCGTCCTATAATAAGTCAAAAATTAGCTGGGCATGGTAGTGGACGTCTGGTGGAAGGATCGCCGGAGCCCTGCAAGTTGAGGATGCGGTGGCCAGGAGCATGCCACTGTACTCTAGTCTGGGCGACAATGAGACCCCAGATCAAAAAATATATATATATATTTCATAATTTAGATTGTTTTTCTGCACTGATGAACTGGTGAACCAGTTCTTACTTTGATAATAACAACCCTTTAAAGTTTACAAAATTTTTTTATATCTTATTTCATTTTCTAAAAAAAATCTGTATCAAATGAATTGTCACTTCATTTATATGCACAAATGGATCATAGTACAAAGGTTAACACTCATGTTAATGTATCGAAACCATGACTTCCTTAATGTTTGCTCAACTCCAACAGGGTTGGAGACTGAGGACTCTACAGCTTGTGGAGCCAAATGTGCACCCTGGCACTGCTCCCGCCATTGTGGAGGCTGCTATCAGACCTCATTCTGAGGGACAGCTTCACATTCCTCTCATAGGAGACTGATGACCTCAATAGATACCTTGGGGAGCCTGTGTGGATTAAAAATACCTACCATTGTCTAGCTTTTTCTAATTTTTTAACTTCTAGTGGTGAGGGGAAGGTGAATTGAGTTCATGACTCAGGCTTGCAGAGTAGCTTTTGCAGGCTGATATCTGAGTGTCCTCTGGATGGGTCATATATAGAAGATTATAGTTTACAAAAGACATATTTCAGTCTCCAATTAATTTGCAAGGGTAACATAATTGAATGCAGATATATTTCAAATCTTTCAGTAAAGCTTTAAAAAAAAAAAGCCATATCTTTCTTTTTAACTTAATATTTAGAAATATGCTCAAAGGGACTTTTTTTTGTCCTTAATCCAGAGGAAAATTCCTTGTTTCCAATATGACCCTTGTCCCTAGGGTAGTGACCAGTGCCCTGTCTCTTGTTCTTTTTATCACTGGGAAGTATCATGGCATGTGAGATAATAGGAACTGGAATGATCATTTCCCTGTTTCCTGGGAGTGGTCTGTTTTAATAGAAGACTCTGGTGTATATATAAAATGGTGGTGTCTAGAGAAGCGGCAAGATGGCGATGGGGCAACCAGGTCTCTGAAGCCCTTTGCAAAGGAGATCTGCAGTGGGTCTCTGACTCTCGCCCCGGGGGGCTGGGGACCCCAACATCGCAACCTGCTCTTCATACAGAGCTCGGCCATTGCCACCGCTGGGACATCGCAACGGTCTGGACAGTTACTGCAGCACAAACAGTGCCGCCGTCGCTGCCGCCGCAGCCCTTCCCCCCGCCACCGCTGCCGTCGCTGCCACTGCCGTGGCCTCTGTGACGGGTAGCACATCACACCATCCCGCCCGAGGCGATCCACACCAAACCCCTTCAGGGAAGATCTGCTGGGATCGCTGCCACCTCTCCTATGTCCGAGACTGTCCTGCCCGCCCAGTGTAAGGCTCCTGTTGCCAGTTTGGAGGCAGGCAGCCATCTTGTTCCTGTCCAGCCCCACCCCCTCTGGGGCGGGCAGCTGAGATAGCACCACCTGCTGGCGATTCAAGGTAACAACACCGAAATGGGAGAAACAAGCTTGATAAAGACATAGACCAAAGTGCTGAACGGAGGTTAATCTGAACTGTCCTTCACAGCAGATCAGGGGCAACTGACCCTAACTGTAAACTAATTTACCAGTTTGAAAAGAAAACTAGAAATCAGACCTGAAAGGACGTTGGACTTAAACGAAATGTCTCAGAGTGTGCTTCATTGATTCTATTAGTTTAATGACTTAATTCTATTCCTACTGTATTGTTCCCTTTTTTCTTTTTTCCTTTTCCTTTTCTTCTTTTCTCTCTGTAAACCATGTCTTTGTATAGAGGAACAGCACACTAACAAGGTGGTTGGTTAGCTTGTATGTTAGCATCACTATATGTTTTATTTTTTATTTTTTTGTATGAGAGTTGGTTCATCTGTAGCTGTAGTCTGTTGTTTTTATCTGTTTCAGTATAGGCCTCTCTCTCTATTTGTTGGCACACTCGTTTGTTTTCCCCCTTAACTCCTCTATCTCTCCACTCTCCTCTTCAACCCACTATCTGCTCCATTCTCTCCCCTCTGCTAACCACATTTTATTTCAGGGAGTAAACCTACAGCCTCACTGCACGGACAGATTCCAGGGCAGTGGGAAGTGGGTTCCACATTATCCACACACCTGTCAGCGAATACCAGGACCTGCAGACAGATTTTGAATCACAGCTCTCCTCTTAAGTACATCTCAAAACTGCAAAAAGGACCACCTCCAACCTACAGTGCAACTTCAGAACTGAACAAAGTAAGAGGACATACATAAAGAACAGGAGGTTGAACAAACAGAAGTAAAACCAATCACTTTACCCCTGAATAACAGAATTAAAGAAGACGGTGATGTGGAGGGGAGGAAAAAGTAGGGAGGGGGAAAACCGCACAAATGAGGAAAAAACAAAAGAAGAATATAGGTCATACACAGACCCCTGGGAAATCAGACACTGAGAAAACAGATTCTGGAGCACAAACAATGAAGAGTCCCCAGAATGACTGGATACATGCAACAAACCCAGACATTAAGACATTAATGGAGAGAATTAAAAAAATTGAGAAGACACAAGAGGAAAATAGGAAGGAGCTGATGTCAGAAATGACAGCAGTAAAGAATACTGTGATGGAAATGAACAACAGACAAATAAGCGTGGAAAGCAGAAACAACCAAGCAGAAGAAAGCATCTCAGAGCTGAACTAACCCAAACTGTCAAAAGCATAGAAAAGAAGCTCAGAAAGACAGAACAAAACCTGCAAGAGATGAATGATCACTTCAAGAGACCAAACCTAAGAGTAATTGGGCTTCCTGAGGCAGAAAGAGAAACAGAAGTCACACTGGAACAAACATATCATGAAATCATTCAAGAAAACTTCCCTCATCTCATTAAGGATGAAAAAATTCAAACACAAGAGATTCAGAGAACCCCTGCAAGATGACAAATGAGAAGACCAACTCCCAGACACATAATAATTCGCCTAAACAAAGTAGCTATGAAAGGAAAAATCCTAAAGGCAGCAAGAGAAAAAGGCCAGACTACCTACCAGGGAAAACCAATTAGAATAGCAGCAGATTTATCCACAGAAACCCTTCAGGCCAGGACAGCCTGGAGCCCTATATTCAAAGTTCTAAAAGAGAAACAATTTCAACCAAGAATAACCTACCCAGCCAAACTAAGCTTCATTAGTGAGGGAGAATTGAAACCTTTTCCAGACATCCAATCCCTAAGAACCTATGCTGCCACCAGACCACCTCTACAAGAAACACTTAAGAAAGTACTAAACACAGAAGAAAAAGAAAAAGGAACAACAGCATTCTTCACAAGAGTACAGGCAAAAGATTAAAAACACACATGAACCAACTCCAAAACCCAAAGAAAGACAACAAACAAACTGGAACAACTCTGTAAGAACCTTATGACAGGGATCAACTCTTGCATTTCAATTATTAGCCTAAATGTGAACGGACTAAATGCACTACTGAAAAAACATAGAATGGCAAAATGGATAAAATATCATCAGTCAACAATCTATTGCCGTCAAGAGACTCACCTCACTAGAAAGGACACCCACAGACTCAAAGTAAGAGGATGGGAAACAAACTTTCAGGCAAACGGAATACAAAAGAAAGGAGGAGTAACGATCTTAATTTCAGACAAAATTCCCTTCAAGCTATTAAAAATCAGAAAAGATACAGAAGGCCACTACATAATGATAAAAGGCTCAATCCATCAACAAGAAATATCTATCCTAAACATATATGCACCCAACATAGGTGTGCCAACTTTCATAAAGCAACTTCTTGGAAAACTAAAGAAAGATATTGACTCTAACAGTATCATAACTGGGGACTTTAATACCCCACTCACAACCCTAGACAGATCATTAGGACAAAAAATCAGCAAGGAGATCCGGAACCTCAATGTGACTTTGGACCAAATGGACTTAGTTGATACCTACAGAACACTCCATCCAAAGACCACAGAATACACGTTCTACTCATCACCACATGGAACATATTCTAAGATCGACCACATACTTGGCCATAAATCAAGCATAAGCAAATTTAAAAGGACTGAAATTCTACCAAACAGCTTCTCGGACCACAGTGGAATAAAAATAAACATTGACACCAACAAAGTCCCCCCAAAACCCACAAAGACATGGATACTAAACAGCATGATGCTAAACGACTCCTGGTCAATGACGAAATCAAAACAGAGATCAAAAGATACCTGGAAACAAATGAAAATGAAGAAACATCTTACCAAAATCTCTAGGATGCCCTGAAAGCCATAGTAAGAGAGGAATTTATATCCCTACAAACACACATGAAGAAAATGGAAGGAACAGAAATTCACAACCTAACAAACCACCTAAAGAAGCTGGAAAAGCAAGACCACAAGAACCCTAATTTCAGCAGAAGAATCCAGATCACCAAAATAAAAGCCCAAATCCAGGACATAGAAGACAAAAAGATAATACAAAAATCAGTGAAACAAAAAACTGGTTCTTTGAAAGGATAAACAAGATTGATGATCCCCTAGCTAGACTGACCAAGAAAAAAATGAGAAAAAAACCAAAGAAGCACAATCAGAAACACAAAAGATGAAGTCACATCTGACCCTGAAGAAACACAAAAGATCATTAGAGACTACTACGTACACTTGTATGGAAACAAACTTGAAAACCTTAAGGAAATGGAGGACTTTCTGACATCACACAACCTACCTAGGTTGGAACAAGAAGAAATTGAGACCCTAAATAGACCAATAACAATCAAGGAAATCGACTACGTAATAAAACTTCCTACAAAAAAAGCCCTGGTCTAGATGACTTTCCAGCAGAATTCTACAAGACATTCAAGGAGGAGCTGATACCAATCCTACTGAAGGTATTCCAGGCGATTGAAAAAGATGGAACTCTCCCCAAATCATTTACGAAGCCAACATCACATTGATACCCAAGCCAGCTAAAGATCCAACAAAGAAAGAGAACTACAGGCCAATATCTTTGATGAACATCGATCCTAAAATTCTCACAAGATCCTAGCAAACCGGATTCAGCAATACATCTCAAAAATCATCCACCATGACCAAGTAGGCTTCATTCCTGGCATGCAAGGCTGGTTCAACATTCGTAAAACCATAAATGTAATTAAATACATCAACAGATATCAAAACAAAAACCACATGATCATATCATTAGATGCAGAAAAAGCTTTTGATAAAATTCAGCACCCCTTCTTGATAAAAACCCTTCAACATCTAGGCATACGGGGAACATACCTCAAAATAGTAAAACCCATCTATGAGAAACCCACAGTCAGCATACTCCTAAATGGACAAAAATTGGAACCAATTCCCCTGAAAACTGGAACTAGACAAGGATGCCCACTCTCACCCCTCCTGTTCAACATAGTATTGGAAGTCCTGGCTATTGCAATCAGAGAAGAGGAGGCAATCAGAGATATTCAAATAGGAAAATAGGAAGTCAAGTTATCTCTCTATGCAGATGATATGATTGTGTACCTTGAAAACCTAAGAGAATCTGTCCAAGGCCTCCTTACATTGATAAAAGCCTTTGGCAAAGTCTCAGGATACAAAATAAATGTACAAAAGACAATCGTATTTCTCTACACCAATAATAAACAAACAGAAACCCAAATAAAAAACAGAATTCCATTCACAGTAGCCACAAAAAAAATGAAATACCTTGGCATTTTCCTAACCAGAGACGTGAAAGACCTTTACAATGAAAATTACAAAACACTGCTCAAAGAAATCAAAGCTGACACAAACAAGTGGGAAAATATCTCATACTCATGGATCGGAAGAATCAACATTGTGACGATGTCCATCTTACTAAGGCAATCTACAAATTCAATGCAATACCCATTAAATTACCAACAACATTCTTCTCAGACCTAGAAAAAACAACACAGGAATTCGTATGGAAACACAAACGTCCAAGAATAGCTAGAACAATCCTCAGCAAAAAAACAAAGCAGGTGGTATCACAATACCAGACTTCAAACTTTAGTGTAAAGCTACAGTCATCAAAACAGCTTGGTATTAGTACAGGAACAGGCATATAGATCAATGGAACAGAATTGAGATTCCAGAAGCAAAACCTCAATTTCTCAACCAACTCATCTTTGACAAAGCCCCCACCACCTACCACTGGGGAGAGGAGAACCTATTCAGTAAATGGGCTGGGAAAACTGGCTGACCACATGCAGAAGTTTGAAACAGGACCCCTATGTATCCCCATGCACAAAGGTTAACTCCAAATGGATCAGAGACCTAAATGTAAAACCTCAAACCATAAGACCCTTAGAAAAGGAAGGAAATACTCTCATGGAAATTGGAACTGGCATTCAATTCCTGTATAAAACCCGAAACCCACAGGTCATAAGAGAGAAGATAGACAAATGGGACCTTATTAAACTAACAAGCTTCTGCAAAGCCAAAGAAACCATCAAGAGAGCAGAGAGACAGCCTACAGACTGGGAGAAAGTATTTTCCAACTCTAGGTCTGACAAAGCCTTAACATCCTGGATCTACAAGGAACTGAAATATACTGAAAAGAAGAAAACAAACAACCCCATTATAAAATGTGCAAAAGATATGAACAGACACTTCACAAAAGAAGACATCCGAGCAGCCAACAAACACATGAAGAAATGCTCAACCTCACTAATCATCAGGGAGATACAAATCAAAATTACACTGAGATACCACCTAACTCCAGTCAGAAATGGCAATTATCAACAACTCAAAAAATAACAGCTGCTGGAGAGGGTGTGGCGAAAAGGGAACACTTCTACACTGTTGGTGGGAGTGTAAACTAGTGCAACCTCTGTGGAAAGCAGTGTGGCAATTCCTAAAAGCTCTAAAAATCGACCTTCCCTATGACCCCGCAATCCCCCTACTGGGAATATACCCTGAAGAACTCAAATCACTCTTTCAAAAAGATACCTGCACACGTATGTTTATCGCAGCATTGTTCACAATAGCAAGAACTTGGAAACAACCATGCTGCCCATCAAAAGAGGACTGGATTAAAAAAAATGTTGTACATATACACGATGGAATACTATGCACCCTAAAAAAGAACAAAATCATGATATTCGCGGCAACTTGTATGTAACTAGAATCTATAATACTGAATGACCTCTCACAAAAACAAAA
>NW_007252079.1:18188-58968 GCF_000164805.1 Carlito syrichta
ATAAGAAAATGACTGACGGTACTGGGAAATTATGGGGGGGAGGGGGATGGGATTAACAGTAGCAAATGTCTGTCTGGGGATGGGAAAACACCTCTTATAAACAGGGTGCCTGAATGAAACGTAATTGTACACCTAACCCTTAACTGTACCCCACAAAACCATAATAAAAAATATTGATTAATAAAAAAAAATAAATAAAAATTTTAAAAATGGTGGTGGAATTACCACAGCATTTGGTAACTCAGCTCTGGAGTTAGGATTATATCAAATAATCAACATTCAAATAGTCTCATTTCATGGGATTAGTGCCTCCACTCTGCTAGTATGCCACTGTGTGTGGTATAAACTTGCCTGTGCCTTGATAAGCTAGTGTACCTTTCAGCAGATTACAAGTGAATTCTTCATAATGTGACTTAACAGTACACTAAAGTGATGATCAAGAATTGTCATACCTCTATTCGTAATAATGGCTCTCAAAGTAGCCCTTAAAAAATCAGTACAAAAAACTTGGCTGTCTGTTCACAAAACTCTCAAAATTCAAATAATTGTATATTATATAATAAAACATTATAATGTAAATTTTAAGTGGATTTTTTTTCTGATACCTGATAATTCAGGAAGTACAGGAAAAGTGAAAGCTCTCCAATGGTCTTAACTTCTTCCTTCCAAATTTAAGTATACTCTTATAATATATAAATATATATATTTATAAAATATATATATACATGTATCTAATGTATAACCTGCTTTTTCCACTCAATGGCATGTCTTGCTATAAATATTTCTTTTAGGATTATTTCCTAAAAGAAGAAATGGTGGGTCAGTGAGTATACATACTGAAAAATACATGCAGCAGAGACAGACAGCAGAATATAGCTAGTAAGTATGGAGCTTTGGAGCCATTGGCTTGTACTTGAAGCCTGGCTTTACCATTTATGACCTCTTTAACTTTCGGCAAGTTGCTCAACTTCTCTGTGCCTTGCTTTCCTCATCTGTAAAGTGGGAAATAATGACAGTACCTATATTACAATGTAGAGCTTGGATTAGTTATAGTAAATTCATAGTAAGATGTAAATATACTGCTCAGAAAGATATAATATATATCCATGGATGTCTTCTCACCAAAGGAGCCTTAACATTTAGAGAGAAACATCTTAGAATGAAAGGATCAGTAGCAGATGAGATGACTTTTCCGTCCACATTTTTGTCCTGAACACTGATTATTATCCCACTTTTTAGTATCATTGTAATAAATAGGTAAAAAATGGTGCCATTGTCTGGTTTTAGCCTACTTTCTTTGTATTAATTTAAATTTTTTTCTTTTCTTTTCTTTTTTTTTTGAGTTGGAGTCTCACTCAATCGCCCAGACTGGAGTGCAGTGGCTGCTCCCGGCCACCACAGCTTTGACCTGCTGGGCTCCGGCGATCCTTCCGCTCAGCCTTCTGAGTAGCTGGAACTACAGGTGCGCGCCACCACGCCTGGCTAATTTTTTGATTTATTGTAGAGATGAGGTCTCACCAAATTGCCCAGGCGGGTCTTGAATCTGCAGGTTTAGGCAATCCATTCACCTCAGCATCCCAAAGGCGTGGGATTACAGGTTGAGCCACCGAGCCCAGCTTAAATTTTCTTAGAGATTAAAATTGTATATTTTTTCATACAATTATGATCATTCATTGACTTTTTTTTCCTACTGTGAAATACTTGTTTGTATCTTTTGGCAATATTTGTATTGGAGTATTCATCTTTTTCTTACTGATTTATAGCAACTCTTTATATTTTAAGCAGACAACACCTTGAAAGATGCCTCAAATATTTCCCTAGGATTTAAATATTTTGTTTATGTCTTTTGACTTTGTTGTGTGTTAAGAATTTTCTTAAATTGACATGTAAAAATTGTATTTATTTATGGTAAACAACACGATGTTTTGATACATGTATAAATTGTAGAAAGAATAAGTCAAAATAATTAATATACACATTATCCTATATACTTAATTTTTGTGGTTGGAGCACTTAAAATCTCAGCAGTTTTCAAGTATGCAATATATTGTTATTAACTATAGTGACCATATTGCACAATAGATCTCTTGAACTTATTCCTCCTTTCTAACTGAAATTTTGTATCCTTTGATAAACATCTCCCCAGTCACCCCACACAGCCTCTGGTGACTACTATCCTACTTTCTGCTTCTGTGAGTTCTCTTCTTTCAGATTCCACATATAAATGAGATTATGCAGTATTTGTCTTTTTGTGCCTGGTTTATACTCAGCATAATGTCCACTAGGTTCACTCATGTTGTTGCAAATGGCAGGATTTCCTTCCTTTTTTAAGGGTTGACAGTATTACATTGTATAAATATACCATGTTTTCCTTTTGTGTGTGTGTGTGTGTTGGAGTCTCACTCTGTCACCCAGGCTGGAGTGCAGTGGCAAGCTCATGGCCACCCCCAGTGTTGACCTGCTGGGCTCTGGCGATCCTTCCACCTCTGCTTTCCAAATAGCCAAACTACAGGCATGCGCTACCATACCTGGGTAATTTTTTTTTTTTAAATCAATATTTTTTATTATGATTTTGTGGGGTACAGTTAAGGGTTAGGTGTACAATTACGTTTCATTCAGGCACCTGTTTTTTTTTTTTTAATCATAGAGACAAGGTCTTGCCAAGTTGCCTGGGCTGGTCTTGAACCCATGGGCTCAAGCAGTCCACCCACGTCAGCCTCCCAAAGTGGTGGGATTATAGACTGAGCCACCAAGCCTGGCCTCCCATGTTTTCTTTATTCATTTGTTCATTGATGAACACTTAGGTTGATTCCATATCTTGGCTCTTATGAATAATGCTGCAGTGAACATGGGCATGCAGTATCTCTCTGACATACTGATTTCATTTCCTTGAGTATGTACCCAGGAGTTGAATTACTGGATCATATGATAATTCTATTTTTAGTACTTTGAGAAATCTCTGTACTGTTTTCCATGATGGCTGTACCAATTTACAGTTTCACCAGCAGTGTACAAGTGTTCCCTTTCCTCCATATCCTTATCAACATTTGTTATCTTTCATCTTTTTGATACAGCTTCTCAGTAGGTATGAGATGATCTCTCTTTGTGGTTTTAATTTGCATTTTCCTGATGCTTAGTGATGTTGGACATTTTTTTCATTACCTATTGGCCAATTCTGACTTTATTTTTCACTGTTGAGAAATTGTCAACATTTTTTAGCCAATTCTAACTTTTTCATTATGGCTTTGATGCATTGTGTCATATTTGTCATACATGAGGAGAGAGAAATTTGTGAACATGATGAACACAATGGAATGTGACTTCTTTCCTCTGTTCTTATCTCCATTCTGTCAATAGATTGCTGGTTTCAATGTATGGGGTAGAGTGATTGGGGTTTCAGTGTGGGTTGGGGTCACTGGGGAGATGTTCAATTCTAGATATAACAGAAGACCCTGGCTCTGTAGGAAGTGAATATGAAAGAAACTGGTTCTGGGCTTTCTTTCTCATGAACATTTTGGAGACCAAGTCACAGAACGAGGACCAGGGAATTATGGATCTTGGGATATGCTTAGTCTCAATATTTCAAAGATTCGAATTCTCCCCAGATTAATATACAAATCCAGTTATCCCAGGCAATTTCAGGAGGGGGTGTGTGTGTGTGTGTGTGTGTGTGTGTGTGTGTGTGTGTGTGTGTGTGTGTGTGTATCAATTGACTTGTTCTAAAATTTGTATGGATATATGGACGGCCAAGAACAGTGAAGGCAATCTTGAAGAACAAAGTTGGAGGAGTTAGGAATTAGTCAGTAGCAAATTTAGCAAACGTTTTTCAGTAAAGGGCAAAATAGCAGATTTTTTTAGACTTTGCAGGCTGTATATTATACAGGCCATAGTTTTGCTGACCCCTGCTTCAAGTTGCTTATATAATTACTGTAACGTTTGGAGATACCGAAAGAGGCACCGGACAAAGGGCCATTATAAACCAAGCATTTATTGGGGAAGAAACTCCCGGGCGAGGTCCTGTGGTCTCGAAAGATGGACCAGGGGAGTCGCGCCCAAGGAAGGTTTGAGGGCCATCCTCTGCCTTCTTTAGCTTTCTACGGATATCGGGCGGATTGGGTAATGAAATGGGTAGCGAGAACAGTAGCCCCGGTAGGAGCGTCCAGACTGAGGCGGGTATAGAGAGTCATAGCCTCGGTGAGGCGGTTTAGAAAAACAGCCGGGTTTTCATTTGGGCCTTGGGTTATTTCCCTAAGCTTATTGTAATTCACTACCTTTTGAGATGCCACCTCAAGTCCTGCCTGAATGCACCGTATCATGTGATCTCTACGTTTACGTCCTATATGCCTGGCTTGGTAGTCCCAATTGGGGTCCATTGCTGGGACGGCCTCCGCCCCCACTGGCTGCGTGTTGTCTGTTAGATGGACTTTATCTGCATACTCCCAAGCAGCAGCCATGATATGACCCTGTTCATGGGGAGTGAGGGTGGAAGTAGAGATAACATGAATATCATGCCATGTCAGATCATAAGCCTGAGTAAGGTAACAGAACTCTTTGGCAAAGGCAGTAGGGTTGGCAGAAAATGACCCCAATTGTTTTTCAATGGCAGATAAGTCGGCCAAGGAAAAAGAGATGTGTACTCTCACAATGCCATCTGGGCCTGCGACCTCTCAGAGAGGACAAATGGGCGCAGGAGTAAAGGGGTGGGGAGGATCTTCCATGTAATGTGAGCGGGTATGTGCACTGACGAGAGCGGAGAGAGAGCGGCGGAAGGGGAGAGTCGGAAGATGAAGGAGGAAGATGAGGATAGAGAGAGGGCGGGTTGTATGGAGGTGGGTTGGAAGAAGGAGGAGGAGGATTTGGAGGGCGAGGGGTTGGCACAGCTAAGTCTTCCAGAAGATCTATGAGTGGGGAAGGCTCTGGATCAGGTGGGAGAGGCTTGTCGTACTTGGGTGGGGGGGCTGGGCCAGAGGAAGGGGAAGGGGGAGGGGGGCTTCCCTTTGCCAGCAAGATTTGGGTTGTGGAACAATACAGATACAGGGAAGGACGGGAGTACAGGAGCCAGAAGGCCTGAACATAGCGCCTCTCCGACCATTTTCCACTGCATTTGCAGCAGTTATCCAAGTCAATGAGGATGCTAAAATCAAAAGTTCCCCGGGGGGGCCACTTGGACCCATTATCCAGTTTATATTGAGGCCAGGCCACAGTACAGAAATGGACTAGGCGTTTGCATCGAATGTCCGGGGTTAATCCCAATTTGTCGAGATTACTGAGAAGACAGCCCAAAGGCGTCTTAGAATTAGATTTGGAGGGTTGGTTACCCATGTCGATCTAAATTTCTGGGGCCTGAGTCTGAAAAGTCGTCCCAATTCAGGCAAAGACCGGCCGGGCAGAGTGAAGGTCAGGATAAACAGGGCGTCCCCAGGATTTATCACTGACCGGACTGGAGGGCTTTCCCTAGCACAGCTGTGACTTCTGATTGGGAGGCTGGGAGGGGGAAAGAGAGACCGACATGGGGGGACCTCACCTCATGAAAGTTTGAGTAGAGGAATGCGTCGGAGATTCGCAGTTCGGGCTGGAGGCCTCTGGGCGGGAGGCCCCTGAACCAGGAGGTGAGGCCTGTGTGGCTCAGTCACCTCCTAGGTTTTAGCACCAAGATGTAACGTTTGGAGATACTGAAAGAGGCACAGGACAAAGGGCCGGTATAAACCAAGCATTTCTTGGGGGAGAAACTCCCAGATGAGGTCCTGTGGTCTGGAAAGATGGGCCAGGGGAGTCATGTCCAAGGAGAGGCAGGCTTGGGTTTTTAAGGGTGTGTATTCGGGAGGGTGTTGGGGGCGGCAGTGAAGTGGGGAGACAAAGCGTCACATCCGGCATGGGCTGGAAAGTCTCTGTCTGGCCCTTCTCAGCAGCTGCCGGCAGGTTCCAGGAAGCTTCAAGTGAGGTATGCGGTTGTGGGTTTGGGGTGGAGGGGCGCATAGGGGGATCGGTGGGTGGAGGGGCAGATGGGGGAAGGTGAGTGCTGCTTCCCCCTAAGCCTAACAATTCATAATTAAGGAAAAATGAACAAGGATGGATAAGTAGACCAAGAGAAAGTCCAGAAACAGATCTATACATCTATAGTCTTATCAGTAAATGGTACAAGTCAATTGCATATTCATATGCAAAAAAAGGATGCTAGCTGGACATGGTGGTGCAAGCCTGTTGTCCCAGCTACCTGGTAAGCTGAGGCAGGAGGACAGCTTGAGTCCAAAAGTCCAAGGCTCCAAGGCTACAATGAGCTATGATTGCACCACTGCACTCCAGCTTGGCCAACAGAGTGAGACCCCATCTGTAAAAAATGGATACCAGGTAGAATTTTAGATCCAAATGATAAAGAATAAGAATAAATAAAGATTCAAGGAACTAATGGGCCTATTTTGGATGTAGACATAAATATCTTAAATTGGAACAAAAAGGGGTCATCATCAAGGGAAAATTAATAAAGTGGAGTACTTTAGTGTTAGGGAGTCTTTTAAAAAAATTATTAGTAAGAGAGTGAAATGCAATACACAGAATTGGACAGAATATTTCAACACATATAACTGACAAAAAGTTTATATCCAGAATCTTTAAGGAACTTCCATAAATCAATGAGGCAAAAACAGTCAACCCATAGAAAATGTTATTAGAAGATATCAAATTGACCAATAAGTATATGAAAAGATGCTTAACATAATTAGTATGAAAATGAAAATTAAAACCTCAGTAGGCTACTACTGTATACCTGCTAGAATGGCTAAAACTCAAAAGACTGATGATGTCCAGGGTTGACAGGGTCATGGAGCAATAGGAGTGTTCTTTACATGCTGGTGGAAATAGAGATTGGAAAACTCTTTGGCAGTATTTTGGTTATCTGTCACTGTATACAGGCTACCCTCAAAGTTGGGGAAGTAGTTGGCATCCTGTTTTTAGACAGTATTCAGAGCAGGGAAAATGAAGGAAACTCTTATTTCTTATTTATTTTTATTTGAGTCAGGGTCTTACGCTGTTATCCAGGCTGGAGTACAGGTTATCCAGGCTGGAGTACAGAGGCATGATCACTG
Organism: Carlito syrichta; assembly: GCF_000164805.1. NCBI lineage: Eukaryota > Metazoa > Chordata > Mammalia > Primates > Tarsiidae > Carlito > Carlito syrichta. Next base: position 25,271 of record NW_007252079.1, read on the forward strand.
CTCACCTCAGCCTCTACCTCCTGGGCTCAGGTGATCCTTCTGCCTCAGCCTCCCAAGTAGCTGGAACTACAGATGCTATGCCACCATGCCTGGCTAATTTTTTTGTACAGATGAGAGAGGTCTCACTAAGTTGCCTGGGCTGGTTTTGAACTTCTGGGCTCAAGCCTGTCCCAGCCTCCCAAAGTGCTGGGATTATAGGCATGAACCACCATGCCCAGCTGGAAACTCTTATTTGAATGGAGAAGTTCAGTAAAATTTCTATATTAACAAAATAAAAAAAATGGAAAGAATGGCAACTTGATTAACTCAACACAGAGAGAAGGAAAAAAGAAAACATCATACAATAATAAAAGTATATGGAAGGAATAAGATCAGTGTATCAATTATTAGACTAAATATGAGCAGACTGAATTCTCCCATTAAAGGAGAAGATATGTCAGACTGAGTTAAATAAAACTATGGAGAATAATGTTTGCAAGCAATTTTCTCAAAGAAAAATAAGTAGGCGAAAATAAAGTAGAACTGAAAGAGCAGGAAAATAGAAAAAGCAAAAATAAATCCCCCAAAACAGAACAGCATTAGACAAAGTGAATTTCAGATGAAAGGATAAATGAGATAAAGACAGATGTTATATACTGATAGAGACCACAATTTATGATCATGTATGAACCAAATGACATTGAATAGCAGCTGGGCGTAGTGGCTCACACCTGTAATACCAACATTTTGGGAGGTAGAGACCAAAGGATTGCCTGAACCCAGGAGTTCGAGATCAGCTTGGGCAACTTGGTGAGATCTTGTCTCTACAATAAATCAAAAAATTAGCCAGGTGTGGTGGCGCACACCTGTAGTTGCAGCTACTTGGAAGGCTGAGGTGAAAGGATTGCCTGAGCCCAGCAGGTAGAGGCTGCTGTGACTGTGAGTGTGCCACTGCACTCCAGCCTGGGTAATAGAGTAAGACTCCAACTCAAAAAAAAAAAAATCATAGCAGACAAAACCATAAAAATTATGAATAATTCAAGGAAAACTTGGTAACAATAGTTGGGTATTTCAGTATATCCTTACAGTGTTGGATCAAGAGGAAAAGAATAATATAATCAGTAACAATAACATATACTATTTGAGGTATATTATCTGAGATTTATTGGGTTACTCCTGTATTCCAGGCACTCTTCTAAGTGTTTTACAGTATTAAATCATTGATCCTCATTAAAAAACAAAAACAAAAAACTTATAAGACTCAACAAAAAGCCATTTTTCCAGTGAAGCAATACAGATGGCCATTAAGCACATGAAAGATGTTGAGCAGCATTTATTGCTAGGGAACTGCAAATCAAAACCACAGAAAAATGAGGTGCCACTTCACATGCATCAGGATGGCTATAATAAAAAAGATGAACAATAATAAGTGTTGGGAAGAATGTAGAGAAATTGGAGCTCTCATATTGCTAGTAAAAGTTTAAAATAATACAACTGCTTTGGAAATAATTCTGGCAGTTTCAAAAGGTTAAAAATAGTTACCATATGACACAGCATTTCCACTTTTAGGTATATACCTAAGAGTGTTGAAAACGTTTTTCCATGCAAAAACTTGTACGTGGATGCTCATAGTAGCATTATTCATTAACAGTCAAAAAGTGGAAATGACTCGTATGTCCATCAACTGATGAATGGATAAATAAAATTTGGAATCTCCGTACAATGGACTATTATTTGGCCATAAAAGAGATATACGTTGCAATGTGGATGAACCTTGAAAACCTTATGCTAAATGAAAGAATCAAGTCATAAAGGACATCATATATCATTTATATGAAATGTATAACATAAACAAATCTAAGACTCAGTGTAGGTTAGTGGTTGTTATGACTTAGAGTGGATTTGGGAATGGGGAATTGGGAGTAAATGCAAATGGGTAAGAAGTTTCTTTTTAGGGTGATGAATATGTTGTAAAATTGATTGTGGCGATCAGGTTGCATAATTCTATGAATACACAAAAAAATTGAAGTGGACATTTTAAGTAGTTGTATTTTTGATGTATGAAACATATTTGAATAAAGTTACTGAAAACAAAAAATTAAGCCGGGCTCGGTGGCTCAGCCTGTAATCCCGCGCCTTTGGGAGGCTGAGGTGAGTGGACTGCCTGAGCCCGCGGGTTTCGAGACCCGCCTGGGCAGCGAGACCTCATCTCTACAATGAATCAAAAAATCAGCCAGGCATGGTAGCGCATGCCTGTAATTCCGGCTACTTGTAATGCTGAGGCGGAAAGATCGCCGGAGCCCAGCAGGTCGAGGCTGCGGTGGCCGGGAGCAGCCACTGCACTCCAGTGTGGGCGACAGGTGAGACTCCAACTCAAAAAAAGAAAAAAAAAATTACAGTTGTTTCAGTTGACTTTAAAGGAGTTCTCCAAGGATGTTTGAGTATGGAAAGCAAGACACATAATTTTGTAAAATAATGACAATATTGTGTATATGAATATGTGTGTATGTAATTATATGAGCATGGAATAAATATGGAAGGATATATACTAGGTTGCCAGTTTGGGTTACTCAGATGAGTGCTGAAGTGGAAGAAAAACCGTTAGAGGGGAAGGTGGTAGCAATGCAATATAGGCAAAGAAAATCTGCTTTTAAACCCATAATATATCATGTCTGCAATTTACTTTTAAATGGTTCAGCAATAAATTGTGTATGCACATATAAGTACACACACACACACACACACACACACACACACACACACACACACACACACAGAGGGGTTGGAGTCTTACTCTGTCAACCAGGCTAGAGTGCAGTGACACGATCATGGCTCAGTGGAGCCTAGAACTCCTGGCTGGGCTCAAGTGATCCTCTCACCTCAGCCTCCCCAGTACCCAGTAACTGGTACTACAGGCACGTGCCACCACGTTCAGCTTATTTTTTAATTTTTTTTTTTTTTTTTTGCAGAGAGGAGGTCTCTATGTTACCCAGGATGGTCTTGAACTCCTGGAATCAAGCAGTCTTTTGCCTCTGCCTCTTAAAGTGCTGGGATTACAGGTGTGAGCTACCATGCCTGGCCAATTACATATATATGTATATGTATACAACATATAGATGGATTGCTAAAGCAAATTGTTGACTCTTTGTGGGGTTATATGGGTGATCATTTTACTGATCAACTTTTATTTGTGTATGATGATAATAAAAAGGGGGGAAGCTCTATCAGAATGTTTTATATGATCACATTACTGTAATATTTAAAAATATTTGCATATTTGAAAAGTTCAGTCACATTTAAACAGAAAAATGCTTTAGACATTTTATTTTTTTATTTTATTTTATTTATTTATTTATTTTTGAGTTGGAGTCTCACTCTGTCGCCCAGACTGGAGTGCAGTGGCCGCTCCCGGCCACCGCAGCCTCGACCTGCTGGGCTCCGGCGATCCTTCCGCCTCAGCCTTCCAAGTAGCCGGAATTACAGATATGTGCTACCATGCCCGGCTGATTTTTTGATTTATTGTAGAGTTGAGGTCTTGCTGCCCAGGCGGGTCTCGAACCCGCAGGCTCAGGCAATCCACTCATCGCAGCCTCCCAAAGGCGCAGGATTATAGGCTGAGCCATTGAGCCCGGCTAAGCATTTTAAAATTATGAAATTATTTTTCTAATCCTTTTGATTTTTGTTTAAATTTCTATTATTAAATTTATTTCTATAAATAAATTAAGCTTATTTTGCTTGAAATAAAGATCACAATTTATGTTTATTAACTCTGGTTTTTTTTAACCATTACTCTTTTTCTAGACTTATGATTACATCATCTGAAAATAATGCTGATTTTGTGATTCTTTTACAATATTTTTGCTTTATTGCACAGGCTAAAACATAGAACAATTTTTAATGATGATGAAAGTAAGTAGGCATCCTTATTTTAAATTTTGAATGGTTAAATCTCTTGTTTCGACTTCAAAGTTTTATTTTTTTGATAAATATTATTTATTGGATTAAGTGCACTTTTTCTAATATTAAAATAGTTAAGTGGCTGAGTGTGGTAGCTCACGCCAGTAATGCCAGCACTTTGGGAGGCTGAGGTGGGAGGATTGCTGGAACCCAAGAGTTTAAGACCAGTCTGGGCAACATAGTGAGACTTTGTTTCTACAAAAAAATTTAAAAATTAGCTGGGCATAGTGGCATGCACCTATAGACCCAGCTACCTGGGAGGCCGAGGCAGGAGGATTGCTTGAACCCATGAGGTCAAGGCTGTGATGAGCCATGATGGTGCCACAGCACCATTCATTCTGGTGCCAGTCTCTAGTCTGGGTGACAGAGTGAGACCACGACTCAAAAAAAAAAAAAAGTAAGTGAAACAGAGCAGCCAAATCAGAGAATTAAATGGAAAAGAAATGGTAAAAACAATCCTAAAAAGTAGCACAATGGGATTTGTAGAAGTTCTTGCAATCAGGTAAAAAAAAAAAAACAACCAAAAAAACAGTCATAGGTATCTACTAAATCAATGTGTTAGAATAAAACAAGAAAAACAGAGATATTACAGAGTCTGTGAAACCTCAGAAATACTGGGACACCACTGGCACATATCTAAATGAGTTTCACTGAGTAAATCCTGAGGCTGATGTGTGCATAAGAGATAAAAGCTCTTCTACCATAAAGGGTGCTTATTCACCAAAAGCAAACAAATTTATTTTTCTTAGCACTGCTTTAAGGAATGTTCATTTTGTCTAAGGTTAAAATTACTGGATGAATTAGTTGCCTTGTGAGTATACTCTGCTAGAATGAATATGAGTGTATTCTTATGACTATATTCTTAATAAAGCTATTGATATTCATCAAATTTCAAACTGAGCTCAGAATTTCCCAATATGGTCAAGACTGCAGGCCATGAATATGAATATATGTTGATGAAAATATGAATATATTCTTAATGAATATATTTATCTTCATTAAATGTTGAACCAGGTTCAAAAATGTCCCAATATGGTCAAGAACATAGCTTATGAATATGAATGTAAACTTATGAAAATATTCATGAATATATTCATGTTCATTAATTTTAAACTGTATTAAAAAGTTTTCCCAGTAGGGCAAAGAAGAATATATTCATGAATATATTCATAAGGAGGATATATTCATGAATATAATCATTATAAAGAATATATTCGCATTTATTGAATATATTAAAGAAGAATATATTCATAAGAAGACTAAACCACTCTACAACTCTTTGCTTTTTACAAATTAAATAGGTCTCAAAATCCTGCTGTGAAGCAAAGTGAAAATCATTCTGAAATTTCACTGAAATCTTCAAAAAGTGAAAAAGTATAAATTTAGTATATTCAGTGAATTGATCTATTTATGAATTGGCTCCTAGTGAATAGTTCTTGGCGAATTAATTTAGAGCCCTGTCTCTCAGCATGAGATGAACCATTATTTATTACAGCATCTGCTCTGGGAAAACCAAGACAAAAAAGAGGGGTATATTGAAAACTGCCAAGCTGAGTACTCAGAAGACTGATTAATAACACTAAAGAAACAATGGTTCTTGTTCGAAGGAAGGCCTCCAAGCCACTGGGTGACACTGTGCAAGGAGCCCAGCACTCAGGCTGGTGAGACTGTTATGCCAGGCAATGAATACAGCCAAACTTTTAATAATTATTATTATATTATTAAATATTATAATTTATGTTTTTATTATTATTTGAGTCGTGGTCTCACTCTTGCCCATGCTGGAGTATGGTGGCATGATTAGAATAGTCATGGCTCATAGCAGCCTCGACCTCCCGGGTTCAGGTGACCCTTCCACCTCAGCATCCCGAATAGCAGGGACTATAGGCCCACCACACCCAGCTAATTTTTTTTATTTTTTGTAGAAACAAGGTTTTGCCATGTTGCTCAGGCTGGTCTCGAATTTCTGGGCTCAAGCAATCTGCCTGTCCTGACCTCTCATAGTCCTGGGATTACAGGCGTGAGACGCTGCATCTGGTCTAGCGTAGCCAGACATTTTTATTTCAAGTTCCTATTCATCCTGTGAGTGTTGAATTCACATTCGTGATACTGTATGGTTTAGTGAAGACAGGTTTCTGTGGTTGGACCTGCATTTGAAACCACACTCCATTTACTGGCCCTGTACCTTGAGTCTTCGTTTGTTTGTTATAATTTACATACAGTAAATGCACAAGTCTTAAAAGTTTCTAGCTTGATCAATTCTTACATGTGTGTACATCTATATAAATACTACCAAGGTCAAATGTAGAATATACCCACCACCCTAGAAAGTTTCTCAGTGCCCCTTCCTAGTTGATACTCACCTTGTAGGTATAACCATTATTCTGACTCTTATCACTATAGATGGTTTTGCCTGTTATTGAAATTCATATATATGGAACATACAGTATATATTCTGATGTGCCTGACTTTTTTCACTGAAGGTTATATTTCCAAAGTTCATTCTTTGTAGTTGTAGGTATTAGTAGTATATTGCTTTTTAAAATTGCTGTCCATTGTATGAATATACAGCACATTTTTAATCCATCTGCTTGATTTTGGGTTGTTTGCAGTTTTTTTGTCTATTAGGAATAAAGCTAATATTTACATTTTTCTGATTTTTGTGAATACACACTAATTTCTGCAAATCTTTTGGTAAAGGAATGATTACTTACTATGCATTAAGTACCCACTAGATATTAAGCAGCACATCTCCTCTGCTTTAAGACAAATATGGTAAGAAAGTTAGTTTTAGCAACAAAATACAAGATAGTTAAATATGACAATGACTAAAAGGGCTGTCATCCAACATGTATTAGTAGATTTTAGTTTAGATACGGGAAAGTTGGAATATGGTTAGTTCAGTATGCAAAGCCTTCAGGAATTTTGATCTTTGCTTTTTAGTAAAGTGCCAAATCCTACATTAGATACTTACCAAACCTTTTTGTTTAACATTTGCAGCTAAATTGAGAAACAGGTGCACTTTATATCAAATTGCAGTCTCATCTAGGGTGTATCTAGGAGACACATTTCTTTCTTTTGCTATTGGCTAATTTTAGTGTATTTTCAAACTTGGAGCTGATGTTACTCTATGGTTTCCTATTTTGTTGATTTGGTAGTATTTGGGGACTGAGGGATTTAGTATAGTTGCCATCTGCAAAATGATATGAGGTTATTTTACTTATAATAGAGGGAACCTGGCAAGTTACATGGCTTGCTTTGGGAATTTCTCATCTCATCTGGGTATTTTGATAGTTAAGAAATTTTGAGACTTCAGACAGTTTGCTCCTCACAGATCTCATAAATCAAGTTTTCTTCATGATCTGTGTCTGTCTTGAACAGATCGAAGCTCTGGGTAGCTTGAGCAATTCTCACCCAGAGACTTTCTGCCAGCAACAATCCAAATTTCTCAACCCATTTATTTAAAAAAAAAAAAGCAAAACACATTTAGGCATATCCTTTGGAAAAACCAAATGAAAAATTTTATGTATTCTCATAAGTAACCATCAACTTCACATACATATCTAAGTAGAAAATTAATTAATATTAAATGTAAATAGATGCTGAGTGGGCCCAAATTTGTGAACACTTTTGCTATATATTGTTTTGTGTGTGGTATTAATTTTATGATATGTGTACAAAGAATTCTGTAAAATGCTTAACTCCTTCGTTAGCTTCTTAAGGTAAACACCCATGTCTGATTTATATTTACTGTGCGACAGCATCTAGCACAATTTATTATACATAGAAGATGCCTTATATTTATTTTTAATGAATATATATGAAACATCTGTCATGGAAATACTTCGTTATGAATGGTTATCATAATATTTGTCAGAGATTTTAACTGAAATACTAAGTCATCAGAACATAGATTTTTCCTATAATATTTTTCATCTTTGTATTATTGCTATTTTGCCTAACAACTAAATGATACGGATGTTAAGCTTTGTCTGTGTTTCTATTGTCCTAATAAAGATATCCTTTCTCCTTTGAATCTAACCTTTGTGCACTAAGATTCTCTTTCCCACAGTTCTGTAGTATATTAGTTTCTTACCCTTTTGTCTTATCAGTGACCTTTTTACTATAAAATGGAGGAAAGATGTTTAGTGATTTGAAAAGTTTAAAAAATTTTCTGTACTATTATACTTGAAGTAAATATCAAATCTGAGAGGATCTTGAGAGACCTTTATTCAGCCCCTTTGTTTTACTGATGAAGACTGGGAATTCTAATTACTTCCTCACTATAACTCATGTCATACATATTGTATTGTATTTGCTTGTTTAATTGGTACGCATTTCTAGCTAAGCTTTAAACTCAGTGGGAATAGGGACCACAACTATCTTATTTGATGATGTATTTATGGCATTGAGCACAGTGCTTAGAAGAGAATAGATGTTCAAGTAATGATTCAGTTATGAATAAATAAATAAATGAGTCAAGACTGATAAAGGGACTTGCTCACAGTCACACAGCTATTTAGTGGGCAGCCCACAGTTGTTGTATCCCAACTGAAAAGTCAGAGCCTTGTAATCTACTCTACCACACTGGAGAGTCAGGGTCAATGGAAATGATTAATTTCCTTAAGTTCGTGTCGAACTACTACTGATACAGTTTCACACATTGTCTTTCAATATACAGAGTACTAGTATACAGGAAGCAGCTGACCAAGGAAACACCAGAGGATGTACTGTCTTCATTTTTGCCTGGAGTTGTTTTCAAAAGAGACTTTCCCACTTGTAAAAGCAGTGAAACTTCAAATCCCTGGGAAAAAAATTTTACCCAGTTGCAGTCTAGTTTTAATCTTATTTTTAAATGCAATATTTATGAAATCATAATAGTGCCCCAGCAAGCAAAAACTCTGCTTAAGGTTCAGTTCATTAGCATGAGGGACTTGGTCTTTTGAAGAGGTACTTCTAAAACCTCAGGACTATAGATACTGGGCATTTGCTAATTTTAGCAGAATCTTCCAGAATATCATGAACCTTTTAGCTTCATCCTTAGTACTTTTGGACTACTGTTAACTTCCACTAATGATCCATATCTGCTTGTTTTGCAAAAAATAAGAAGTGTACAAGCTTATAGAAACCCTTGTTACCTGATGATCTCTAAGATACTTCTCTTGGAGTATAACGCTGTTGGGACATTGGTGTGCTTTACTCCGCATTCCCCAGTACTACCTATATTTACCTTTCAACTGCACTGTAATTGCTTCACTTATGCATAAGTTTCCTTAGACACTTTCAGTGAAGTCAGAATTCAAGCAATACTACGAGAGGATGAAAAGACTAGAAAGGAATAAACTGCCAAGTCAGGGTGTGGCTGTTCTATTAAAATGTGTATGTTTCTATATTTTATTTTTTATTAAATGATGTGGGTTTTTTTGAGTCCTAGCCTCACTCTGTCAGTTAGGCTGGAGTGCAGCAGCACAGTCACATCTCACCACAGCGTCAACGACCTGGGCTCAGGCTATCCTTCCACTTCAGTCTTCCAAGTAGCTGAGTCTACAGGCATACCACCAACCTGGCTAATTGTTTGATTTTTTTTTTTTTGTAGAGACAGGGTCTCACTATGTTGCCCAGACTGGTCTTGAACTCCTGGGCTGAAGCAGTCCTCCCGCCTTGGCCTTCCAAAGTGCTAGGATTACCATTGTGAACCACCACACCTGGTCATGTTTTGCTTGATGTTTGTCATTTACTTAGCAGAAAAATACATGTAAATGGAAAGGCTCTCATCCCTTTTAAATATGTCAGTTTGGCACTAAGGATTTGTGCTGTTATTTGCCAAGAGGGAGCTTCTCTACTTACAGAGCATCATAAAGATGAATTGGAAGGGTAGGCTTCCATCTGGATAACACTTTGTTTATTTCTTTTTAGGTCCCATGCTCATAAAAGAAGATTTGTCTTAGCTTTCACTTTTTTTTTGGCAAATGTATTAATAAAATGCAAGTCTTTTAATTTTTATTAGTGAATTGCTAAGAGCAATAGCTGAAATTCTTAGAACATGGCCTTTATTTTTCTGGATATTCTTGATGTACAAAATCCACTATACTTGTCAGTCAGATGCTTTGTTAATATGTTAATCTCTCCTGATTTTTTTTTTTCTGAGACAGGGTCTTGTTGTATCATCCAGGCTAGAGTACAGTGACATAGTCATAGCTCACTGTAGCCTCTCACCTTAGCCTTCCAAGTAGCTAGGACTACAGGCATATGCCACTCCACCCATTTACATTTTTTATTTTTTGTAGAGACGAGGTGTCTCTATGTTGCCCAGGTTGATCTCGAACTCCTTGGCTCAAATAATCCTCCCGCCTTAGCCTCCCAAAGTGCTGGGATTATAGGCATGAGCCACCCTGCCCGCCCTCTCCTGATCATAAATGAAAGCATTTCAGAGCATCAAGTAGTAGAGTGTCCTTGCATTCACCAAAATTATACTTATTTTTAAGCTGGCAAATTTACATGGTATCAGTAACCTAGAAAGGAATGAAAGTAATGCAATTTGAATTGAACACACATTGTAATTGTTGTATATGCTTCTGCAATACTTAATTTTACATTTCTCAGAGTTCTAAGTGAATACTCTTACTTTCTCTGCCATTTTTAAATTTAACCATCATTATCCTTCAGGTCTGAACTCATCTGATCTTTATTCTAAGCAGTGCTCCTTGACTTAGGGTCTAGGTTAGCTATCCCTTCTTGGTGCTCCTTAGCACCCTGTACTTCCCTGTATTTCCATAGTTCACATTACTTGTTTTGTTTAGATTTGGAGCTACTAGATTGTGAACTCTATGAGGAGTGGGAATGTTTTAGTGTAACACTGAATCTTCAGTGCCTTAGCATAGTGTTTGTTACATAGTAGTCTTAATAAATGTTTTTGGAATGAATACATGATTTTGGTATCTTTTTTCCCCCAAATATTTTCCAGCCTTGTTATAGGCTGAATTGTGTCCCCCCTTCCTCAGATTCATGTGGTAAAGTCCTAACCTCCAGTACCTCAGAATGTAATTGTATTTAGAGGTAAGGTCTTTAAAGAGGCAATTAAGTTAAAATGGGGGTCTTTAGACCCTAATCAGTATGACTGGTGTCCTTGTAAGAAGAGGAAGTTTGAACAGAAACATGTGCATGCATAGATGTGAAGACACCAGAAGAAGACAGTTGTCTAGGAGCTAAGGAAAGAGACCTTAGAAGAAGAACCCGACCCTGCTGACACCGAGGTCTTAGACCTCTAAGCATCCAGAACTGTGAGAAAATAACTTTCTGTTGTTTAAGGTACTCAATCTGTAGTATTTTATGTCATTCCTGACAAACTAATATAAAATAATATCAACTATCTAGATAGCCAGGTTGATATACTGTTTAGTTTTCTGAGATGTCACAAAAAAGATTTCATTTAAGATGATTACTAAATATACACCTTTATGTTGGCTGCTAAATATATACACTCATTAATGGCATTGTAGAAAGGATTGTAACTAATCAACTATTTCCATCCCCTCATTTCTCTTTCCCAGTAAAGTTGAGGCTGTTTAGCTTGACCTTTATAACTTTCCTTGCTATTCCAACCTATTTTTTAATTGCTCATATCTTGCTTCTTTCCTTAACCTACTCTATTCTCAAGCAAATGAAAATGTTTGCTGTTCTCTATACATCCTGAGCATTCCACCTTCTTGCCTTCACTCATTGTTTTTTTCATAGGCTTCCCACACTACTTTCCATAGCCTGATCCTATCCATTTAGTCAGTCTGCAAGTATTTATTGAGGCTTCACGATGTGCTGAAAACTGGGCTAGGAGCTGAAAGTGCAGTGCTAAAAAAGCCATATCCTTGTGTTCAAGGAGCTAGCCTTCTTGTAGGAGTGGACACTTAAAGACGACAACATAGAGTGCCAGGAGAGCAGATAGGTAGGCTCTTAACCAAACCATGGATGGAGTGAGGGGAAGAGCTGCAGAGATGATTCTAAATTAGTGGTTCTCAAATGCCAATGGGGTAGGAGGAAGCATTTGATAATGTCTGAAGACATTTTGGGTTGTCATGACTTGGAGAGAAGTATGTGCTACTGACATCTAGTGGGTGAGGATGCCACAAAATGTACTACAGTGCACAGAAAAGTCCTCCACACCAAAGAATTATCCAGTCCATGATGTTGATAGTTCTGAGGATAACAAACTCTGCTACCAAGAAAGTTGTAAAGATGAGCAGGAAGGTGTTTAGTCAGGCAAAAAACAAAAAACAAAACAAAAACCAGGAAGCACCTGCAAAGATCTGGAGTTGAGGTCCCATGATTTGGTGAACTGGAATGAGTTTAATGTGACTGGAGCTCAGTGTTTGAATGGGAAGGAGTTAGACTTGAGAAGTAAGCCTAGCAGGGTCTATATTTAGAGGCCTCAAAAGCCATGTTGATAAATTGGAATGTCTTCTCTTTGGCTATTTGGAGCCTTTGATGGAGAGGATGTTACTGTAAGCAAGACCTAAATCCACACTGATGTAAATCTATTGACAAGTAAACGCTTCACATACTCTGCTGCAGTGTAACTAGCAAGCGTTCTGAGTTTGTCAGTAGGCACCCATGGTAAAGTAGCATGACTGAGACCAACTTTTCCAACAAGTCTGAACTCTTGGTTACTCCAAGGGTCATTGGTGAGGCTATGTAATGGAGGTCCTTGTTAACTGAGGATAACTGTTACTAAAGGGCATTTAAAATGAACCCATTTAAAGTAGGGATAAAAATTTTTTTGTAGGCTGGGCTCAGTGGCTCAGCCTGTAATGCCAGCACTTTGGGAGACTGAGGTGAGTGGATTGCCTGAGCCCATGGGTTCGAGACCAGCCCAGGCAACTTGGTGAGACGTGGTCTCTACAAAAAAATTAGCCGGGCATGGTAGTGCACACCTGTAGTTTCGGCTACTTGGAAGACTGAGGTGGAAGGATCACCAGAGCCCAACAGGTTGTTGCTGGGGTAGCTGTGAGCGTGCCACTGCGCTTCAACCTGGGCGACACAGTGAGACTCTACCTCAAAAAAAAAAAAAAAAAATTGTAGATAGTGAGAGTACTTGATTGGGACTTTGTGTTGCAGTTCCCAAGACCACCCCCCGGTTCTAATGAACCCCAATGATTCATTAGAAGGACTCATGGAACTCAGAAAGTTGTTATATGTTATGGTTTACTGCAGTAAAGGAATACAGATAAAAATCAACAAAGGGAAAAAGCAGATGGATGATATCCAGGAGAAACCAGGCATAAGATTCCATGTGTGTCCTCCCAGTGGAGTCATACAAGGAATAATTCTCCCAACAACAAAGCATGACAACACACGTGAAGAATTGCCAACCAGGGAAGCTTACACTAGTCTTGGTGTCCAGAGCTTTTATTTGTCAGTCATGTAAACATGTAGCACCATGTGACTGACTTTAGCTACTCAGTCGCTACCTCTTTCAGAGGTCAGTCAGATACAGTGTGACTCAAGTCCACAATCATACAAAAACACTCATGCATGTGTATGTGTGTGTGTGTGTGTGTGTGTGTGTGTGTGTTGGGGTCTCACTTTGTCACTCAGGCTGGAGTGCGTAACCTCAACCTCCCAGGACTCAGGCAATCCTTCTGCCTCAGCCTCCTGAGTAACTGGGACTATAGGCATACACCATCATGACCGGCTAATTATTTATTTATTTATTTATTATGTAGAGGTGAGGTCTTGCTATGTTGCCTAGGTTGATCTCAAACTCCAGGACTCAAGCAGTCCTCCCACCTTAGCTTCCCAAAGTGCTGGAATTACAGGCATGAGCCACTGTGCCTGGCCTCAGAAAGATTCTTATTAGGCTTGTTATTTCACAAAGTCAGAGATTATTTGCCAGGAGCCTGCCATGGGCCAGTCCTTGTTTATTTGAATGTACTGGGTTTGAGCAACTCTGACCTGCTAAATTAATTCTTTACTGCACATACTATGAGTTTTTTAAAATTGTGTAAAATAGACATAATATTAAAGTTACTATTAATAATTTTTAAGTGTATAGTTCAGTAGCATTAAATACATTTACATTGTTAAGCAACCAACCATCATTACCATCCATCATCCTCAAACTGAAAATTTGATGTATTTATTAAAACATAACTCTGCAGTCTCCCAGCCCCAGGTGACCACTATTTTTTTTTTTTTTTGAGTCATAGTCTTATTCTGTCACCCAGGTTGGGGTGCAGTGGCACAATCACAGCTACTGCAACCTCAACCTGCTGGGCTCAGGTGATCCTTCTGCCTCAGTCTTTCAAGTAGCTGGAACTACAGGCATGGACCACTGCCCCTGGCTAATCTCTCTCCCCACTCTTCCCCTTCTCTCTTTTTTTCAACTGTAGTGATGAGGTCTCACCATGTTGCCCAGTCCCAAACTCCCTGGCTCAGGCAAACCTCTTACCTCGGCATCCTAAAGTGCTGGGATTAGAGGCATGAGCTCCTGTGCCTTGCCACTGTTCTACTTCTTGTCTCTTTGTATTAGACGATCCCAGGTATCACATATCAGTGGAATCATATGATATTATGTTTTGGTATCTGACTTCTTTTTTTTTTTTTTGAATTGGAGTCTCACTCTGTTGCCCAGACTGGAGTGCAGTGGCCACTGGCCACCGCAGCCTCGACCTGCTGGGCTCCGGCGATCCTTCCGCCTCAGCCTTCCAAGTGGCTGGAATTACAGGCGCACGCTACCATGCCCGGCTAATTTTTGATTTATTGTAGAGATGAGGTCTCGCCTGCTCAGGTGGGTCTCGAACCCGTGGGCTCAGGCACTCCACTCACTTCAGCCTCCCAAAGGCGTGGGATTACAGGCTGAGCCACCGAGCCCGGCTTTTTTTTTTGAGTTGGAGTCTCACTCTGTCGCCCAGACTGGAGTGCAGTGGCTACTCCCGGCCACCGCAGCCTCGACCTGCTGGGCTCTGGCGATCCTTCCACCTCAGCCTTCCAAGTAGCTGGAACTACAGGTGCATGCTACCATGCCTGTCTGATTTTTTTGTTTTATTGTAGAGATGAGGTCTCACCAAGTTGCCCAGGTGGGTCTCGAACTCGCGGGCTCAGGCAATCCACTCACCTCAGCCTCCCAAAGCACGGAATTACAGGCTGAGCCACCGATCCCGGCTGGTATCTGGCTTCTTGCACTTAGTATAATGTCTTTAAGTTTCATCCATGTTGTATCATGTATCTGAATTTTATTCCTTTTTAACATTGAAACTGCATAGGCTTTAATTTGAAAAAGTAAACTGAAAAATTTTTTAAATCTTATATTTAACAAAATTTATATAATTGAAACTTCGCGCTAATCTTTACAATGAACAAAAAGTGATTAGACTTACTTTTTCCTGATAGAATTATATAAGACCATAATGCAGTACCCTTTACCAGGTCAGGAAGCGCGAAATGATTTACAGAAATATCCCTTGACTCTTTTAGTTATCCCAAGGGCCTCTCTTAGTTCTTGGAGAGTTAATTCATTTTCTTTTGAAGTACCTATTGTATTGTCCTTGAGAATTCTCCACAATTGCTCTCTGGTCTAATTGTATCTGGTCCAAGTCTGTGAGACATTCATTTGTTAAAATGGCTTTGCATATATTAGAGCAGTTGTCTTGCATTTTTCAGTGACTCGTTCTAATCCTGCATCTTTGGCAGTTTGTTGTTTCAGTTTACACTTGTCCTGCTTTTATAAAAAGTCTGATGTTTGCAGCATGTAAAAATCAGAGTGACATAAATAGATTCCCAGCAGTAGATACTGGAGGGGAGTTTGAATGGAGACTGGTCAGCTCATTGGTGAATATCTTTGTGCATGACAGCTTTTGCTTCTCTCCACAGCCTCATGATTATAGAGCCATGGTAAGTGAGCATCTGGGATGGTGAAGATCCCTATACTTTATTTGTTGGAGCTGTGAGTGTTTTACTCAACAGTCTGTTAGAGAATTTAGTTCACTCACTTGTTCAGGGCCCAAAGTGAGTAAATATTCCTCACAGAAATCTCTGGAACATACTTCTTTAAGTTGTCATACTTTAAACTCCCAGAAGTTTGGCAAACTGGCAGAGGATTAAGGACCTTTTGTTTTAAGCCTTTACAATTCTCGTTACACCATGTTTAGACTAATCCAGCCTTAGTGTTCATAGGCCTAATGTGTTAAATATAAATAGAAAAATAGACTGCCAGCCTGTGGGAACCAGGCTTGTGTCAGGTAGAGTCATTATAAGAATGGTCACTCTTCATTTGAGAGGTTTAAAAATCAGAAATTGGTGCTTTTTTTCCTTACATTCTCATGAAACAGTGATACTTAATGTTCAAACATGTTGTAACACAGAGATGATTAGCAAGAAAATCATCAACATGGTGAATTTGGGATTACTATCTTAAAAACAAGGACAATCCTTCTTCTTTGCTTTAGCACCTTAGGTGATCTGGAGGTAGGAGGTGGGTGGGCGCGTTGGCTGCAGCTCTAGAAGTGAGAGGGAGGAGATATATTCATCCTCAGTATTCCTCAACAACTCTTAGGAGCTTCAAGTTAGTTGGGGACTGTGTACTGTTCTTTGGAGGATTGCAGCACATCATCCCTTTCTGATAGGGCAAAGCAGGGAATACTGAGTCTGCTATGTGCACAGAGTTTAGGAATGTCACCTGAGAAGTAACACAATAGTGTTTAGTAGCTCCGACTCTGAGGCAGATAATTTTGGTTTGAATCCTAATTTCTGACATTGGACACCTTTCTTAAACTTTCTGTTTCCTCATTGGTAAAATGGAGATAATAATAATACGTCCTTATAAAAGTCAGTTCATTAATAATATATCTGATATGCTTAGAATAGAGCTTGGAACATAGTAAGTGCCATGTCAGAGTGTGCTGTTATCATTCTCTGTATTGTTACCTTCATTTCTCAGGGGAGCTTCTGCTGACATTTCTAAGAAGGTCAAATCACTGCTTTGTAAGATTTGTTATCATTACTGATCAGTGTTCATAATATCATTTATTATGTTTATTTCTTTGATTATTGGATTAATTATACTTCTATATAAGTGAGAGTAAGAACCACATTTGCTTTTGCTCATGTTGTTCACAAGACCTGGCAAGTGTTCAAGAAATATTTACTGAATAAATAAACATTTTTACAATTATAAAGTAACTCAGCAATAAGATGTCATTTCATCTCCAAAATTAGCAAAGGTTAAAAAAATAATGCTATCATACCTAGGTAGAGAGGCAGGGAAATAGTATCTTGCACTATAAGTGGGAGCAGTCTGGGGTAGATCCTACCTTGAAGGCAATTTGACCAAAATAACTAAAGAAGTTTCTCCTTTTGATTTTATGTCTAGGCATTTATCAAAATGATACAGAGGTATGTAAAAGAGGTAGATATAAAAAATGTTCATTGAAGCACTTATATTAGTGAATAATTGAAATCAAACTAAGCAAAATGTCTAAAAGTAAAGGCTTGGTGAATTATAGTATATCTATCATCATTCAAAATCATATAGAGCCATGGTTTTCAAATACAGATTCTTATTATATTGGCTGCAAATACTTGCTAAAAACACTGATTTCCAATCCCAGCCTCTTGGTCAATGAATCAGAATCTCTATGGTTGAGCTAAGAAACAGGTCCTATATTTTCTAATAAGAAACCTAAAGGGGATTTCAGTACATAGCTTGACTTGGGAACCACCATTGCAGTGGCTCTCTAGTTGTGCATTGGGTCTTAGTCACCTGAGCCAAAGATTTCAAAACCAAATGGAATGCCAGCTAAGAAAAAAAGACTTCAGATCTTTGAGAACCCTGGAAAACAAGAAAAGAGAATTTCAGGAAAACTTTTTAAAAAACCAAAACAAAACGACCTTGAACAATTATCACAATACTAAAAGGGATTGGCAGTAGTGGGAAACTGCAGGGTGGGGGGGTGAGTTTCACAGTTGGGGGAAACTGCTAGGGGAGGGAGGGGCATACCTTATCAACAAGGGTACCTGCATAACCAACATTTGTACATCTAACCCTGAATTGTACCCCACACCTTTATAATAAAACGAAAACAAAAAACAAGAAAAAAGAAAATCAAAAACCAGAAAGAAGAAGATGGAATCAGATTCAGATTACCCAGAACGCTAATTAGTGCTGAGTACCTTTCACAAGCCAAAGAGAAGTCTTCTTTGCTTACTCCTCACACCTGCTGGAAAAATTTGTGGATCAGTTAAAAAAAAAACACAGACTGCCCCCAAAATTAGAGCAGCAAGTCCTGTTTTGGAGGTGTTAGGTGTGGTTGCTGGTACCATCTCCTGGGCAGAGAGCATCTACCTTAGAGTTTATCTCCAGACAGCTCTTGGAAGGAGGGAGAGAGTGAGCTCCTTTATAGTTTAATTGCTGTAAACGTTCCTGAGATTCCACGGGCAGAGACCAGGAAAGTGGGAGAGTTGAAGAGCAAGTGAGACTGAGGCTTTATACTGCAGAGATTGGGTGATCATGGTATTTACCCTCTGGCCTCACTAGGTGCCTCTTGGTAGCCAAGTGTGTCAACCCATTTGCGCTGCTGTAACAAAACACCTGAGACTGGGTAATTTATAAAGAACAGAAATTTATTTCTTACAGATTTGGAGGCTGGGAAGTTCATGATCAAGGTGCCAGCAGGTTTGGTGTCTGGTAAGGGCCTGCTCCATCAGTGGTGTCATCTTGTGCTGTTATGTTCACATAGCAAAAGCAGAGGAGCAAAGGGGGCAAAAAGAGGAAGAACCTCGTACCTTCATGTGACAGAAGAGCAGAAGGGTCTAAAGCAGTTCCTGGAACTTCCAGCCCTTGTGTAAAGCACTAATCTATGATGAGGGCAGAATTCTCATGACTTTGTCATTTCCCAAGAGGTCGCACCTGTGAATACCACAATGGGGATCACAGTACTCCATGACGTCTCACATCCCTTGAGTAGACCTAGGCTGCCTATCAGTTTCTGTCCCTGTGCTTCCAGGGTAAGCCCAGGTCTTGGGCTTTCCCTACCTCCCTCTGTACCCAGGGCAAAGTTTACTGCCTTCAGAGCCAGGTAGCTACTGGCTGAGTACCTTGAAGGGGAGAGGGGGATGGCTTTTAAAAATCTGTCACTGAATAAACACATAGTCATGAAGTCATGTATTCCTACTTAATTCACAGGATTTGAATTTGTTGTGAATTCAATATTATATAGCCCTCTTTACTTTGGTTTAGGCAAAAGGTTGTATGTGGCAGGTTTTCTGTGTCAGTTTTCAGGGATGCATAATTGTAATTAAAGATGTGCATACTTATTGAAGGTTTTTTATGTAGTGAATATTCCCATTGGATTATTGGCCCCCTTCCCTCTCTGAACCTTTGCTATGCTTCATGTAATCCTGAATGGGTAGGAAGGCAACCTGCTCTTGCTAGGTTAGGAGGGAGGTAGTGGGGCAGGGGAACACTTAAGGCTATGTAGAAAGTTGAGCTGATGGGTGGACAGAACAGGTAGGTAGACACATGTCATATCAAAGTATTCATGATAACTCAATTGAGCTTGTTAATTCAGTATTTGTTTCATATTTCTTGAATGCCTTCTGTATGTTTGACTTTGTTAGAGGCGCTGAAGACAGTGCTGGGCACAGTTTCTACAAGACAGTAGTCTGTATTCAAGGCTTAGAGAAGGACCACATCTTTGGATGCCAGGGACTGGCACACAAATCTGTCTGGTCTGTAAGCAGTGTATTTGTGTAAAGACCTCCAAATCCTAAAAAAAAATTTAGAAATCTAATTCTTGGATCCGGGCCTCAGCAGCCAGGAAGATAGTGATGCCATTTAGTGAGATATTAATTAGGGAAACATTAGGGTATATATCTCTGCTGTCTAGATTCACAAAGGTGAATAAAAGCATCATCTCATACCATGAGAAAAGAAGAGTGCCAGTACCACTGAACCTAGTTTTAAAGATCAAAAAGAGGGTAATGGCCAGTGATGGAAATTGAGAAGTAGCTATAGGAATGCAAAGTGGTTCAACACTGAGAAATCTGTAAAACTAACTTATGATATTAAAAAGAAAAATATCATATTTATAGTTGACTAAATACTTAATAAGCAGCATCTTTTCTTTTTCTTTTTTTTTTTTTTTTTTTTTGAGTTGGAGTCTCACTCTGTCCCCCAGGCTGGAGTGCAGTGGCATGCTCACGGCTACCACAGCCTCGACCTGCTGGGCTCCGACGATCCTTCCACCTCAGCCTTCCAAGCAGCCAGAACTATAGGCGCGTGTTATTACACCCGGCTAATTTTTGATTTATTGTAGAGACGAGGTCTCACCAAGTTGCCCAGCTGGTCTTAAACCCTCAAGTTCAGGCACTCCACTTGCCTCAACCTTCCAGAGTGCTGGGATTACGAACTGAGCCACCGAGCCTGGCCTCAGCATCTTTTCTAATTAAGAAACTTGGAGCCAGGTACAGTGATTCACATCTATAATCCCAGCACTATGGGATGGCAAGGCGGGAGGATTGTTTGAGGCCAGGAGTTTGAGACCAGCTGGGGCAACATAGTAAGACCCAGTGTCTCAAAAAAGTTAGAAGTTAGCTAAGAGTGGTGGCATGCATTTGTAGTCCCAGCTTTTTGGGAGGCTGAGGTAGGAGGATCACTTGAGCCCAGGAGGTCAAGGCTGAAGTGAGCTATGATGATGTAACTGCATGCCAGCCTGGGCAACAGAGTGAGATCCTGTCTCCTCCATCCACTCCCTCTAAGAAAGAAAGAAACATAGAAAACATTTTTAACATGACTAAGAAAAAATATTTTGGAATAAATATAATAGTGTCATACTTAACATGATATGGCATACTGGATGCTTTGCCATAAAAGAAATTAGAAAAACAATTTTGAAAAATAAGGATAATAGCAAGGGACTTGTTTTCTTGAATATAAAAACATTGAACTACAGGAATTTTAAATAGTATAGTATTAATTATAAAATAGCTAAATAGACCAGTGAATCAGAATATAAGTTCTAGAAATTCATGGAAAAGTAAGGAAATTTTTGTGCTTTTGCAAAAAGACTATAATACTCAACCAAAACCACTTCTTTTTGCTAATACCTTTGCGTTTTTTAATGAAAATAATCTCTATCCTTTGAATATTTTCTAAAATGAGTGCTGTGGCCCCAAATTGGGAGACTTAGTCCTGTTACTAGTGTCCTACAAATCAAGTCATCTTGATATCTGTTAAGCCTATTTCAGAGTTTCTAAGACATTTCATTTTTATGAATAAAAATAGGTTACTCACATTCCCAACATTTTCACTGACTCACCACCTCTTCTTGGAATAAATGTACCACTTTCGGTACTCACCACCCTCATTCCTAAAAATAAGAGTCAAAATGGAGGGACTATTAAAATGATATACACAGTAGCTTCAAATCTCATTCCCATGAGCAAATATTTCACAGTAATAAGAAAGACCTGTCCTCCCTTCCTGAGAGACAGTGAAGATACAGGAATTAATTTATACATTATATAACACTGTATATCCAAAGTGTTACATAATATTAACTTATTACTGCATTTAAAATGTTAATTTAAGGTTAATCCACTGTGCATAATAAAGTACATCTGTGTCTGAATGTTTTATCTTTTTCTACAAGTTTTTGAAATGTAGCAGTAATATAACTTTGTAAATAACCAGAAGCTTTGTAAAACTTAGTAATTTTGAAAACGAGTGGCCAGGGATGAATTCATGGAATTGAATCTGCCTGTAGATTCCTCTGAACCAAGATGTGAAGTGTTGGAGTCAATGGTGACTTGCAGAATTTGGTCTTCAGCACCTGAGGAAGTGGCAAATGTGACTTATTGAGATATTAATTTGGATATTATTAATTGTCAGGGTGTGTGTCTGATAGCCAGATACACTCACAGGGGTGGAGAAGAGGATTATTTAGTGAGACAGTAATAGTATAAGAAAACACAGTGAGCTGGGCTCGGTGGCTCAGCCTGTAATCCCGCACCTTTGGGAGGCTGAGGTGAGTGGATTGCCTGAGCTCGCGGGTTTGAGACCTGCCTGGGCAGTGAGACCTCATCTCTACAATAAATCAAAAAACCCAGCAGGTCGAGGAGCGGCCACTGCACTCTAGTCTGGGCGACAGAGTGAGACTCCAACTCGGAAGGAAGGAGGGAGGGAGGGAGGGAAGGAAGGAAGGAAAGAAGGAAGGAAGGAAACAGTGATAAACTCTAGTTTTAAAGGTCAGGAAGAGGATGATGAACCCCACCAGGAGGGAGGGAGGAAGGGAAGGAAGGAAGGTAGGAAGGAAGGAAGGTAGGAAGGAAGGAAGGAAGGAAAGAAGGAAACAGTGATAAACTCTAGTTTTAAAGGTCAGGAAGAGGATGATGAACCCTAGCCAAGGAAACTGAGAAATCAGAATAGTGGAGGGTAGTATTGTGGAAGCCAAGGAAAGAGAGGGTTTCAAGTAAAGCAGGAACAGCTTTGAGAGATGCTATGAAACTAAGAGAAGTGGGCCGAAGAGATCATTTGAATTCTTGACATGTATGCAGGCTGTTGGGGATCTTGACCAGAGCAGTTCCAGGCGAGTATGGAGAGGCAATGTAGTTTCACTTTGTTCTCTGAAATCTGGGATCTGCTGCCTGTAGCTTACTTACTGAGATAGGGCTATATTTTCAGCATCTAGGACAGATTCTTTGTTATAAGGCACTTACTCTCTCAAGTTTTGGAAAATTCCATCATGAGAACGAGGTTATGTGAATTTAAAGGCAGTTAAAAATGTTAACATCATTCATTTTGAGACAGAATTTTCAGGTTTTTCTCTTTACTATACTACTTCCAATGGGCTGTAAAGCATGAATCATCATGTCAAATAACACCCATTGATGGGAAAATCATTTTATTGCTAGTCAACACAATGTGAAACAGTTTGAATAAATATGGCTATTGTGATTAATTTTAATTTTTTTCTGATAGTGCATAATAAAAACCTAGTCAGTGTAAACTGTAAGCCGGGCTCAGTGGCTCAGACTGTAATCCCGCGCCTTTGGGAGGCTGAGGTGAGTGGATTGCCTGAGCCCGCGGGTTCGAGACCCGCCTGGGCAACTTGGTGAGACCTCATCTCTACAATAAATCAAAAAGAGCCGGGCGTGGTAGTGGGCGCCTGTAGTTCCAGCTCCTTGGAAGGCTGAGGCGAAAGGATTGCCAGAGCCCAGCAGGTTGAGGCTGCGGTGGTCAGGAGCAGCCACTGCACTCCATTCTGGGTGACAGAGTGAGACTCCAACTCAAAAAAAAAAAATTAAAAACATGAATAATTAGAATAGTTCTTAAAAATTTTGAGGCATTTATAAGTATTTTAAATGCACTGATATTTTTAAAGCTTTTTGGATAAATATCAGTATCAAATTATTGACTAAAACTAAAGTGTTTTTCCTTGACAGCAAAAATCATTAAAATTATTTTAATAATTAATGCATAATTTGTAAATAATTTTCTTGGCAAAGGCGTAACTAGTTTGCATGACATAAGTGTGTATTTCAAGTTAGGACTTAAACTGGATCAATTTGTCAGAGAGATGGTAAGCAGCATTTGTTATGAGAGGGTAGGTGAAGTATGGTAGAATATTCAGAGTGAGAAGTACTTCAGATTGTGACATTTGTTATCCTGACCCTCTGAGTGGGGTGCTAGAATGTAGCAGGGTGGTTGCTAAGGATGGATGCCTTCTGGCAGTATGGTGGGAGAATTCCAGAACCTTTTCTAGGGGTTTTATTTGTACTGTTTCTTTTGCCTGGAAGACTTCTCTATCTGTCTGCCCCATCCCTTCTTCATCTGTGAATTCCTATGCATTTCTCAGCTCTTTTAGCTTAAATACCACATTCTCGCAGAAGTTTTCTTTGACCCCAGAATAAAATAGTTTCTCTGATTTTCCGCTCTCTTGACACTCAATGATATTGCCTTTGAAAAATTCTTATCAAAATATTATTATTTTGTATAATTAGTTGTTTGTCGCCCTCACACCCTGCCACCATGATCTCCATATAGGCACAGATCATTATTATCTTGTTAATGGCACATGCCCAATGCCTGGTGGCTCATTGACACTCAGTGTTTATTTTATTTTATTTTATTTTGAGTTGGAGTCTCACTGTCGCCCAGACTAGAATGCAGTGGCCGCTCCCGGCCACTAGCCTCAACCTGCTGAGCTCTGGCGATCCTTCCACCTCAGTCTTCCAAGTAGCTGGAACTACAGGCGCATGCTTCCATGCCCGGCTAATTTTTGGTTTTTTTTTTTTTTTTTTTTTTTTATTGTAGAGATGAGATCTCGCCTGCCCAGGCGGGTCTCTAACCTGTGGGCTCAGGCCATCCACTCACCTCAGTCTCCCAAAGGCGCAGGATTACAGGCTGAGCCACCGAGCCCGAGTTACACTCAGTGTTTATTGAATGAATGGATGCTACTGAAAAGCCATATGATTTCTCTTTTTATTTTGTTTTAAGTTTTAAAAGTCATGTTTATTGGAATATAAACTCACATCCCATAGAATTCACCTATTGAATGCATAGTCATACCATAATCCAGATGTAGAACAGTTGTAGAACAAGATGTAGAATCACTCCAAAATTTCCTCATGCCCCTTTTCACTCAACCCCTTAATGAGCTCTAAAAATGCATGAATCTGTCAAAAGGGTAAAATCAAATCACTAAAATAATTGACAGTTCTATGGAATAGTTGTAAACATACAGGACACACAAATCGCATTTTATAGAAAGTGAGTTGCTTTAAAAAAAAGTTTTTAAAGCATAAAAAAATGAAGCTTCATATTTTACTACAGATATTAATCTTAGGAGAATTAAATTCACCACTGCCAAATATATGCCTCAAGTGTAATATTTAAGAATATACTGTCAAAAATGTATAATCTTTAGCCTAAAGAATGTGATTTGAAATGACATTTATGTTATTTTTTTGTTTCTTTTAAAAAAGCTTATTTTATTATAGAAATGTGGGGTACAAGTGAGGATTAATATATAAGTAGCCTGCATGCAGGTGAATTATGGGCTTCTAACTGACCCTCACTCCCCAGCTAATGAACCAAGTACCCTTTGTATTGTCATGTGCCCCCTACCCTACTACTCCCTCCCTCCTCTAGTTGTGTCCACTGACTGTCAGTTCCCCACTTTGTGCTAATGCAACTAATGTTCAAGGCCCACTTTTGAGTGAGAACATGTGGTATTCAGTTCTGTGTTTCTGTGATAGTTCACTTAGTATGATGGTCTCCAACTCCATCCAGTTTGCTGGGAAGTTCACGATTTGGTTCTTTATGGCTGCGTAATACTCTATCATGTATATGTACCACATTTTCTTTATCCAGTCCACTTTTTGATGGGCAGTTGGGTTGGTCCCGTGTTTTTGCATTTCGAATAGTGCAGCAGTAAACATGCATGTGCAGGTGTCTTTTTTGTAGAATGATTTATGTTTCTTCAGACATATTCCCAGGAGAGGGATTGCTGGATCGTATGGAAAGTCAAATTTTTAGTTCTTTTAGGAATTACCATACTACTTTCCACAGAAGCTGAAATAGCTTGTACTCCCAGCAGCAGTGTAAATACATTCCCTTTTCGCCACACCCATGCCAGCATCTGTTGTTTTTTGACTTTTTTTTTTTTTCTTTTAAAGATGTGGGGTACAATTCAGGATTAGGTATACAAATGTTCATTATGCAGGTACCCTTGTTGATGAGGTGTGCCCTTCCCTTCCCTGGCAGTTTCTCTCAACTGCCAGTCCCACCCCCACTTCCCCTGGCAGTTTCCCACTACTGCCAATCCCTTCCTTATAGTATTAGATGTTTGTTCAAGGTCTGCTTATGAGTGAGAACATATGGCACTCTGTTCTTTGTTTCTGTTCTTTTTGACTTATTAACGATAACCTTGCTTACCAGAATTAGGTGGTAGCTCATTATAGTTTTGATTTGCATTTCTCTAATGAAGCTGAGCATTTTTTTCATGTGTCTGTTGGCTGCTTGTATGCCATCTTTTGAGAAGTGTTTGTTCATGTCCTTTGCCTACTTTTTAATGGGGTTGTTTTTTTCCTTTCATTTTGTTTCAGTACTTTATAGATCCTGGATGTTAGGCCTTTGTCAGATGCATAATTTGTAAATATTTGTTTCCATTCTATGGGTCATCTTTTTACTCTCTTGATGGTGTCTTTTGCTCTGCAAAAGCTCTTCAGTTTGATGAGGTCACACTTGTCTATCTTAGTTTTTATGGCATGTGCTTTTGGGAACTTGATCAAGAATTGGTTTCCTATGCTGATGTGCATAAGGGTGTTTCTTAAGTTTTCTTCTAAGAATTCTTATAGCTTGAGGTTTTACTTTTAGGTCTTTGATCCATTTGGAGTTGATTTTTGTATATGGTGATAGGTAGAGGTCCAGTTTCATCCCTCTGCATGTGGTCAGCCAGTTTTTTCAGCACCGTTTGCTAAATATGGTCTCCTTTTTCCAGTGATTGTTATTGGTGGCATTGTTGAAGATGATTTGGTTGAGAGACCATGTTTTTCTGGAATCTCTGTTCTGTTCCATTGGTCTGTGTGCCTATTCTTGTACCAATCCCAGGCTGTTTTGGTTGCTGTAGCCTTATAATAAAGTTTAAAGTCGAGAAGTGTGTTACCTCCCACTTTGTTCCTTTTGCTAAGGATTGTTTTGGCTGTACGTGCTCTTTTCTGTTTCCATATGAATTTCTGTATTGTCATTTCTACGTCTAAAAACAATAATGTTGATAATTTGATGGGTATTGCTTTGAATCTGTAGATTGCCTTGGGTAGGATGGACATCTTGACAATTTTGACTTTTCCAATCCATGAGCATGGAATGCTTTTCCATTTGTTTGTGTCATTTTGATTTCTTTGAACAGTGTTTTGTAGTTTTTGTTATAAAGGTCTTTCATTTCTCTGGTTAAGTGGCTGCTAAGGTATTTATTTTCTTTTTTTGTGTGTGACTATTGTGAATGGTACTGTGCTTTTTATTTGGTTCTCTGCCTGCTCATTGCTGGTTTTCTGCATTTAATGATACGATCATGTGGTTCTTGGTTTTATATCTGTTAATGTACTGAATTACGTTTATTATCTTGTGAATGTTGAACCAACCCTGCATCACAGGAACGAAGCCCACCTGGTCACAGTGGATGATCCTTGAGATGTGTTGTTGGACCAGATTTACTAGAATCTTTTTTTTTTGAGTTGGAGTCTCACTCTGTCGCCCAGACTGGAGGGCAGTGGCCGCTCCCGGCCACCGCAGCCTCAACCTGCTGGGCTCCGGCGATCCTTCCCCCTCAGCCTTCCAAGCAGCTGGAACTACAGGCGCGCGCTACCACTCCCGGCTCATTTTGATTTATTGTAGAGATGAGGTCTCGCCAAGTTGCCCAGGCGGGTCTCAAACCTGCGGGCTCAGGCAACCCACTCACCTCAGCCTCCCAAAGGCGCGGGATTACAGGCTGAATCAACAAGCCCGGCTGATTTACTAGAATCTTGTTGAGAATTTTTGTGTCTCTGTTCATCAAGGAGGTTGGCCTGTAATTCTCTTTCCTCATTGGGTCTTTGCTATGTTTTGGTATCAATATGATGTTACCTTATAAAATGAGGTGAGGAGAATTCCATCATTCTCAATTGCTTGGAATACCTTCAATAAGATTGCTATAAGCTCCTTCTTGTATGTCTTACAGAATTCAGCTGAGAATCTATCTGCTGTGGGGCTTTTTTGGCAGGGAGATTTCTTAGGGCTGAGCCAATTTCCTGGATTGTTATTGGTCTGTTTAGAGTTTCAATTTCTTCTTGTTTCAACTTTTGGAGATTGTGTGATGTCAGAATATCCTCTGTTTCCTTTAGGTTTTCTAGTTTATTTGTATACAGGTGTTCATAGTAATCTCTGATAATCTTTTTAATTTCTTCAGGATCAGTTGTGATTTTGCTTTTTACATTTCTAATTGTGTTTATTAGGACTTTATCTCTCTCTCTCTTTTAGTAAATCTGGCCAGGAGTCTATCAATCTTATATATCTTTTCAAAGAACCAGCTTTTTGTCTTGTTGTTTCTTTCTATGATATTTTTGTCTTCTATGTCTTGCAGTTGTGATTTTATTTTGGTGATTGGGATTCTTTTGCTGAAGGTAGAAGATATTGCCTTTCCAGCCCCCTTATGTGTGACGGTAGGCTGTTTACTTGTGATCTTTCTGTTTTCTTGATGTGTACATGCAGTGCTATGAAATTTCCTCTTAACTCTGATTTCATGGCATCCCAGAGATTCTGGTGAGATGTGTTTTGGTTTTCATTTGTTTCCAGGAAGCTTTTAATTTCTGTTTTGAGTTCCATGTTGACCCAGAAGTCATTCAGCAGAATGTTGTTTAGTGTTCACGTCTTTTTGTGTTTGAGGGGATCTTGTTGGTGGCAGTGTTTTTATTCCATTGTGATCTAAGAAGATGCATGGTATTATTTTGATCTTTTGAAATTTGTTCACACTTAATTTATGTCTGAGAGTGTGATCCATATACTGATGAGTAGAATGTATACTTTGTAGATGCTAGGTGGAGTGTTCTGTAGATGTCTATTAAATTCTTCTGGTTGACCATTGAGTTAAGATTCCATATCTCCTTGTTGGTTTTTTTTGCCTCAGTGATCTATCTAGAACAGTTGGAGGGGTATTTTGGTCTCCAACTATGGGAGTCAGTGTCCTCTCCTAGTTTACATAGTAGTTGTTTTATAAAACCAGATGCTCCTGTATTGGGTGCATATATGTTTAAAGTGGATATTTCTTGCTGGTGGATTGAGCCTTTTATCATTATATAATGTTCTTGTGTGTCCTTTTTGACTTTGTGTGGTTTGAAAGCTGCTTTGTCTGATATCATAAAAGCTACTCCTGCTTTCTTCTTTTTTCCATTTGCATGAAAGACCATTTTCCAGCCCAACTTTGAGCCTGTAGGTGTCCTGTATGTGAGATGAGTTTCCTGTAGGCAGCAGACTGTTGGATCATGCTTCTTTATCCAATTTGCCACTCTGTGTCTCTTCAGTGGTGCGCTTACCATTCATGTTCAAATTGATTAGTGAGACTTTATCTCTGTCTTAGGGCATAGGGGGTTGCTTTGTTTCCTTTTTACTTTTGTATTTATGTATGTATTTTCATTTCTGTGAATGTTCCGTACACTCTGCTTACTCTGTGCCTGTATTTTTGTGATGGGTATGACTCTTCATTTTTTTCTGTTCAACACCTCCTTAAGTGTATCCTGAAGGGCAGGTCTAGAGGAGACATATTCTCCTGAGGATTGGATATCTGGGAAGAATTCTAATTATCTGTCACCAAGGAAGCTTAGCTTGGCAGGGTAGGAAATTCTTGGCTGGAATTGCTTATCTTGAAGAACATTGAATATTGGACTCTGGTCCCTTCTGGCTTGTAATGTTTCCACAGATAAGTCTGGAGCAATTCTGATGGGTCTTCCCTGGTAAGTAGTCTGACCTTTCTTTTTTTGCTGCCTTTAGAAGTCTTTCTTTCATGCTTACAATGTGTCTTGGTGATGCTCTTCTCACGTGATACCTTGTGGGTTCTCTGAATCTCTTGTGCTTGAATGGTTGCCTCTCTAGCAAGATGTGGGAAGTTTTCTTGCATGACCTAATGCAATGTTTGTTCCATGATGTTCTCAGTTTCCCTTTCTTCATTAGGGATACCAGTGAAGCATAGATTTGGCTTCTTGACAAAGTCCCACATCTCTTAGAGGCTTTGCTCCTTCCTATTTATCTTTTTTCCTATGTCTTTTGACAGATTGGGTTAGTTCAATGTTTTGTTCTTCAACCTCTGAGATTCTTTCCTCTGCTTGGTTGATCCTGTTCCCTATGCTTGTTACTTTGTTTTTGATTTTCAAGATGGAGTTTTTTATTTCCTTTATTTCGAATAGGCTTTTGTGAAATTGTCCAACTCCACTTTTACTTCCTATATGACTTCAGTGAGTTTTACTTCTCGTTTCTCTTGGTTCTCTCTGTTCATTTTCACCATCCAGTTTCTGATTTCTGTGATTGTCATCTGGGACAGGTTGTTCAGGGGGATTTCTATTGTTTATGCTCTGGTAGATGTCTTTTCAGGTGCTGTCTCTTTAGTACTCTGCAGGTTGTCTGTATTTTCTCATTAATTTTTCCTCCTTTGTGACAGACCTCTCTTCTATGTAATTTTTTGGTTTTGTTGCTCTGAAACTAATCACTGATCTTCTTTTCTAGGGTCCTTTCTGTGGTTCAATATAGGTCACTCAGTGAGAGAGGGAGGAACATTCATTTATAGTTCTTGCTCTACACTGTGGCAGGTTTCTCAACTGTAATAACCCCTGCTGCTAGCACTCTGCAGAGAGTGAATGGGCCCACTGCCTGCTGTCTGCAGTTTGTAGCCAGAAGCCTTCCCACCAAGAAAACTTACTGGTATCTTTCTTGTCACACCCTCCCTGTTCAAGTCTACACTCTGCTTTTGAAAAAGAGTGATTTCCCTGCCACCAGGAAGAGGGGAGATCCACCGCATAGGCATACAAGACTTGGAGATGATTCTTTCTGATCTGTATGGGAGGATAGGTCAGGTATCAGTGAGGTTCACTCTTCAGGCGGGCTTTTTCTGCCTGGGAGCCAGCCATCAGTCTCTGCTGGCAGAAGCCATGCTCATGGCTGCTGACCTTGTGCAGGTTTTTGTTGTTGTTCCACCTGGCTTGCTTGGGTTGTTGTTGTTCCGGTTGTCTGCCATGGTGTCCTGATAAGGACTCCTGCTGTCTGAAACTGGTGACTCGCGCTTGACTGGGAGTGGGTGAAAGGACTCACCCACTCTTGTTCACTGGCATACCAGTGGGGGATGGGGAGCCCAGATTCTTGCATCTGCTGTCATTTTCTGGTCTCTGTGTGTTCAAAGAGACCTTTGCTGGGTGCAGGGTGTTTCACCCATCCAAAGTGCCAGGGTGTGTCTGTCTATTGGAAGCTTGGTCCCTACTCTCTGCTTTGCTTGGCAAGAGTGGCACTAGTCTGCTGCTCCACAGTGACCATCTTAGATCCTCTGTAATTGGTAATGGAGCTGAAAAGTAGATACTCAACTAGCCAAGTCTTTGGAGTGAGTCTGTGTATGTGAGATGAGGCCCCAAGTCATGGTTATAAGGAAGGAATGTAATCAGCTCATCTTCTTCCATGTCCTTCATGCCATGTCACCTGGGTCTCCGTGGGGGAGGCATGGGATGAGGGTCCCTTGGTGGGTCATTCTGTAAGGACCCTAGAGAGGGTGCCAGTGGGAGTCCTGATGTCATGCCTGCCCACAGCAGGTGCTTTCCCTGTGTCTCCTCTGCTGGGCCATGAGGGAGGCAAGCAAAACCTTCCCTACCCCTACCCTCTTGGAACAGGCCTGAAGCCTGACTCAGCTATCCTGGGCTGATTTAATTTTTTAAAAAACTCTGGGATTGATGGTTTAGATGGTGGCTGTTTAATAGATCATACAGCTGGTCTAAGGGTTTATTTGCATGGTGCCCAGAAATGTGGATAAATAAGCTATGTTTTGTAATACTGCTGTGAATTTGGAGTGACTGATGAGTCTGTGTTAGTCTAAGGAGTCTGAAAATGTTAAATGAGGACCTCATTCTTGCCTGAGAATGGTGCTACATATGGTGCTGTATTGTATATTCTCTGGGCCTCATTCTTCCATGAGTATATTATGTTGTATGTTCTAGACCACCAAAATGTAGAGAAAGACCCCTAATTTCAGGTGAACAATTATTAAGTGATTTTTAAAATCATCTTATTGACATAAATTCACTTAATCCTCATAATAATAATAACACTGTGAGGTTAGTATTTTTCTAATCATCATTTCACAGATTAGAAAACTAAGGCACAGAAAGTTAAAGGTAAAGTAACTTGTCAAAGGTCACATAGCAAGCAAGCAGCAGAGCTAGAGTTTAAACCCAGGCCATCTGGCAGTGGAATCCATGCTTGTAATCCCTGCGCTGTCCCAGCTCACATAAGACTATCCTGACATACACCCAGAATAGTCTATGGTGGAACTTCTTGAGTTTTATATATTTAAGTATGGGTTTGGAGGAGGGTAGTTGAGCTTCAGAAAAGTCTCTTGTGAGCCTCATCTATTGAGATTTATCTGGAACTTCCACCAGTGAGGCCCTCTGTGGAGACTCAGTAGCTTCTGTCTCCATCAGTCAGTGGAGAATATTGCTGTTTCTCTGCTTTGTACTTGAGTGGTCTGAACCCCTCTCTATTCATCTTCCTGTAAACCTTTTTGTAAACCTTTAAAAATGCTTATGGGTAAACTGAACATGCTGTTGACATCTCTCAAAATTGATTGAATGTCTTTAAATTAGAGTTTAAGCTCAAACATTTAATTCCCTTTCATCTTAACTTTCCCTGTAAACAGTCAATGGAATATATAAACATAGAAAAAAATGATCACTTTTGAGATATTGGAAAGTTAGTCATCAGTTGGCAGGGTAACCCTTCTCCTCCCAGTTCCTGACTCGGTTTGAGTGAAGGATTCACCACCCACTCATTAAGTGCCAATTAATATGAGCTTGCTGGGGATGTCAAGTATAATCACTATGTGAACTCAAACTCCTTGAACTCAGAGCTCCCAGGGGATTTTGTTGGTATCTTTTTGTATATTGAACTTTTATTATCCATGTTATGATGGTGAAGAAATGTTCATAGAGGTTTTGTATTTACAGTGTATAATTCCTTTTAACAATATCTTTATACTGATCTGTTTATCATTCTGTTTGATACCTCTTTTTGGTGGGTTAAAGGTACCTCAGAGTTACAGGTACCTCAGAGTAACATGGCATAAATGAAACTTGTTTCAGTATACAAGTCAGAACCTACAACATCCTTCTTCCCATCTCCCATATCCAGTCTTTCATCTGCCCACCTATCCAAGACAGTTTTCTATTATATGTTATTTGAATTACTGCCTTAAACTTCTTAACTAGATTCTTTCCTATAGTCTTGACCTCTTCAAACCATAATTAGAATGATGATTATAAAGTTACTTTCTTGCTTTTAATCATATAATACTTTCTTATCTTTATAATATAGTCCAGTCTGTTAACACAACTTGCAGTACCTTCATGATTGGAATTGTGTTAGACTTATAGATCAACTTGGAAATAATTACTAACCTAACAATGTTGAATCTTCCAGTCCACTAGTATGATGTATCTTTCTATTTATTTAGGTCATGTTTAATTTCTCTCAGCCTTATTTTGTTGTTTTTATTTATTTTTTATTTTTAAAATTTTTTTTTGAGTTGGAGTCTCACTCTGTCGCCCAGACTGGAGTGCAGTGGCCGCTCCCGGCCACCGCAGCCTCGACCCGCTGGGCTCCGGTGATCTTCTGCCTCAGCCTTCCAAGTAGCTGGAACTACAGGCGCGTGCTGCCACGCCTGGCTGATTTTTTGATTTATTGTAGAGATGAGGTCTTGCTGCCCAGGCGGGTCTAGAACCCACGGGCTCAGGCAATCCACTCACCTCAGCCTCCCAAAGGCGCGGGATTACAGGCTGAGCCACCTCTGTTGGCTCAGAGCCCAGCTCTGTTTTGTTGTTTTTAATATCAAAGTCTTGGCCATATTTTGTGAGAATTATTCCTCAGCATTTTATATATTTTGACACTACTGTAAGTAGTATTACTATAAGAAGAATTTCTTTACATTTAAAATTTCTAGCCAGGCTCAGTGGCTCAGCCTGTAATCCCACGCCTTTGGGAGGCTGAGGTGAGT